>NW_027107167.1:167110-188434 GCF_000696795.3 Halyomorpha halys
TTTGAAAATAAAAAAATGCCAAAACAAAATTTGCAACTTAAAAAATATAGTTTTCTGTGTGGTGGTAAATGGCAGGAATAAGTTTTTTTTTCTTTTTATCCAGAGATGGGACGGTCAAACCCACACCGTACTGCAGTAATATTGACATATTGGATGAAAAACATGTTAAAAACCAACTTCCATTGCTCAATCAGGAGGAGCCTACAATTATTCCTCTTGCCAGACCTTATGTTTAATGACAGATAGTGAAGAAGCTAAACGAACTGTTTTAGGAAGTCCGTCCACACCGACCTCATTTGCCAGACTTTTCTCCAACAGATTTCTATCTGTTCAGAACTTTGGATAACTTCCTTAAAGTTAAAATTTTTGAAAATGATCCCTAGATATAAAACTCCTTTTCTGGCTTAATTTCTTCACCAAATCCTGAATTTTTCAGTTATGGGATTGAAAAGTTGATAATACATTAGGGAAAATGTTTAGACGATGGGGGTGAATATGTTGATATCATGAAGCTGTTATTAAATAAACTTTCTTGTGAAAACTGACATTTCAAATGAAAAGACCCTATGGAACATTGGAGATCCTGTGATGGCCGAAAACATTCTGGACTGAGGATATCGTTTTGTTTTCAACTTATTTATTTATTTTAATTTATTACTATTTTGTTTTAATCGACTTGTTACTACTTCTCCCGTTTTCATTTATTAACTTCATTTTTTTTTTTATGTGTGTACGTACTAAAAGTGTCAACATTTCATTAGTCTTTAAATTTAATTTAATAAAACTCGTGTAATAATTTAATATTTGAAATGAATTACTGAAAGAAAGAAATATGAGATAAACGAGAATAGAATCGACACGGTTAAAAACAAAAATAAATCAATAATTTGATCAAAAGTTATATAATATATCAATAAAAAGAACACTGTATTGTAATATATAGTTATAATTAGGGGGAAAATTATAATAGAAATTAAAAATATATTTTTATTATAGTCCAATAAGAGATTGCTTAATATATATTGTATCTTTCGGCAAACCAATATATTTGGACAGCATTACTTCTTTCATAAAAATATTTACTGAAAAAGCACAATAGCATTTCAGTTAATCAGTTAATATATTTGCTTCACAAATTTCATTTTAGTTGTTGCAATTATTTACCAATATTATCAATTAATTTACCATAAAATGAAATGAGTTTGAACTGCTTACTTTTATCAAAGTTATATGGTTTAACTATTAAATAATATTATTGATTTATTAAATATTAATAAATATCATTATAATGTTTTTCAAAACCGATTTTTATAATAAACAAATTTTAATTGTAATTACAGATTCATTTTTCTGTTGGTTATTTTTTTTTTAATTATATAATTCGTACTGTTAACGGCTGAACCAAGGTGTTGAAACTCAAATCAATCTTGAAGTAAATATAAATATCAAATAAATATAACGGAGATATTTTTTTTTTTTTAAAAACAACGTAAACCTAAAAAAATAAAATAAATCTGTTCCTTTATTGATCAATTATAATATTTCTTCTACTTTCACTAGTGAGGGAAATAATAAGCGTAAATAAGTTAGGATGGCTTTTAGTAAAATATTACACAGGTTAAATAATAAGAAAATAACAATCAAAGTGATAATTAAATCAAATAATAAAATTAATTGTAAAAGTAGTTATCATAAATTATAATACTGGAAGATTGTTGATTGACCGTGTGTATTAATGAATGGAATTTGGTCCGGGTGCGGTCAAAAAAACTCCAATTTTTTTGACCGCACCCGGACCATTTTTCATTCATAAATTATAATAATATTACAATTGCTAGAAATAATATAGAAGTGCAGACTTAAACTGTTCGTTAAATAATGTATCATTTTATTAATTCAACTGCAACAAATTTAAAAAATTCTGGTTATACTAAAATACCAATTAATTTTTTTAATTTATTTATCTGAAATGTGGAACACCAGTTCTCTGTATCTACGGTATTAGTATAAATTTATGATGCGGATGGATTCTCTAACTAACGGTGTAAGTATATTGAGGTTTTTTTCTCACAAAAGAGGTAATAAAGGATCATAATTTTTTATCAATTAAAATAAATCTGAGTTGGGTTGTAAACTTTCTCTGAGAGTAATGTGGACACCTCTTAAGTATAAAAAAATTAAGTGTTTCTGGTAAAATGCATTAGTAAACAGAGACAAAATTTTATGGCACCGAATTATTATCTTATATTACATATACTTTTTTAAACAGAATTTTTTTTTTTTATTTGCGCTCATTGTATAATTTAAATATCAATGTCGTATATTATGCCATCAAAAACAATATTTTAAATAATGAAACCAATGCTTATCTAAATTTTGCAAGAATTCCGTAGCTCAGATGTTTAGGTTTAGGTCTATCGATCTGAGATCTACAGGTGGCCCTGGTTCAAATCCGACCTGGGATGTTAACTTTTTTCATTAAGTGGCGGTATCACATTATGAACAACCCCTTACCATGGTTAGAATAGATTGGTCACCTGTAGATAACTAGGCTAACATCTCCTTTGCTGTGGACTTCCATAAAAAAAAAAACTATTAACAACGCCATGTTGGAAAAATGTTATTACTACTGGTCTGAATGGGGATAAACAAAAATATTATTTTGTGGAAACGATAAGAGAACTAGTTCAAACCTTTCGTAATCCAAATAATTAAATTAATTTATTTTACAAAAATGTTTGAAAAACTGGAAATAAATTTGAAATTTATAAAATAACTAGACAGTCAACGTTTCAACAATTTATCGATTATAATGATACAAAAAGATAGTATCACATAAATTCAGAATGAAGTCTAAAGTACTTGTTAAATTCTGAATGGGCGATATACTCTCTTTATAATATTTGTAATATTAATAATATTAATTTTTTTATATTTGTTCAGACTGTTGAAATGGCATATAAGTGAAGACAATATATTTTCATTCGACACATTATCATATCTTCATTCATATGATATTTCTAATCACTTGTTATTTATTTTTTTTAATTTATAACTACCCATTTAAGCATGGGTTTCCTTTTCCTAAGTTTTGTATGGCCTCCTTCCAGACCACCTCGTCTTGAGCCCGTTCTTCTCTTAGGCCATACCCCGACATGGATTCTTCAATTTCTCAATCTATTGCACAATTTGTAATTCAAAACTCCACCTTTCTTTAATAATTACGTTTTCTACAGAATACCATTCTAGATTCCTGTTGCTCGCCGCCCTTTCTGTACCTAGGACGTTTATTTGTTTTTTTTACTTATTTATTTAATATGATTTACAACTGTACAAGTAATAAATACAATAAGTAAATATGTTGTATGTTTCATTTACACTTGAAAATCTTGGGAAGGAACCACTCATTGGTAGCATTAATTTAAATTAGAAGGTACCGTGGCCATCTTCTTTTCAGACGCCTCGGAGGATTATCAGGGATGGTTAAGGATGAAAGATTGAGAATTAATGGGTTAGTTATGGTTAAGGAGTTTGGAATGAAAAGACGCATATCTGTTTTGAGCCAAATCTGCAACGAATGGGATTTTAAGGTCTTTTTTGAATGAGTTTATTTGTAACGTAATAAGGAGCATCAAGGATTTTACGTAGGATTTTAGATTGTAAGGATTGGATGCGGGAGGAATTTGATGGTTTTGTGGAGTCCCAGAGCTCAATTCCATATGTCCAAATTGGTCTGATTATAGTAGTGTATACTAATTTTTTGTAGTGAATAGGAAGTTCAGAGTGTTTGTCAAGTAAGTGTAGCAATCGGAATCTACGAGCAGTTTCTTGTCGTTTCAGTCGTGTGTGGATTTCAAGTAAGTCTCTTGTTAAGGTGGAGTCCGAAGTATCGAATGTGTTCAACAGGCGTTAGTGGAGTATTTAGAAAGGATACTGTAGGACAGGAGGGCAGAGGTTTAAGACGGAGAGTAAAGGTGATCTGATGGGATTTGTCAGGATTTATTTTGATTCTCCAGGACGTTTTATATTTTTGAAATCTGTTCCAGCTTTCCGTTCCATACTTCATAAAGCTCAATATTATTATTTTTTATATATTACTTTTAGAAATTATAGTTTTACTCCATAATATTGAATTCAGCATTGATATTACTTGTTTATTATCTGAAATTCTTCTTTCTATTTCTAAATACTTAATAAGCCAATTTTATGTAGTTATTAGATTTTTTAAATCATGATATTGTATTCCAGGAGTGTTGAACGTAACACTTATAGATTATTATAAAGTATATAACTAAAATTAATAAAGTTGTTAGTAAATTCTTATGAACACTAAAGATCATTCAATGATGATAAAACTTCGTTCCTTAAAAAATCTCTTTGAGGCTCTCTCAGAATTATTCAACACCCTCACCTTTTTAATTGTTTCTACTAATTTATTCATAATCTAAGCAATAAGTCAAAAATCTGTCCTCACTAATGGCATTTCGTTTCCATTTAATAAAAAACTACTGGAACCCGATGAATGGCGTGTATAATGAAAATGGCCCTGTAAACCACTCCTAATGATTATAAAATGTTTTCGCCGGTGCGCCCTCCTGTTGGCGGGGAGGGTGGATTAATTATCCCTTTCCATCTTATCTCAATTACTTGGCCCCAGTAAAAAGGGCTCAGTGGATGGGGTGATTTCGGGAGCCCTTAGGGCGTCTTCTTCCTTCCGTGAAATATTCCTCTCTGACGTCTTCCAGGAGTGCAAATCCGTTTACCGCTCCGTCGAGATGTGAGGAAGCTCGGTCCAATTTAACTTTATTCCCTCCAGGTTTTCCTTCAAAAGACTGCTTCTAATATCTTCGCGTTGAATGGATGCTACCTTTGTGTCGGTGGATAACTGCTTCAGTAATTAAAACTGCGTCTTCTTCAAATCTTACAAAATCTAAGAATCTAATGATATTTTGAGTTTCGAATTCTGATCAACGTTGTATTTTGTTTACAATAGTATAATGTAAAATTGCATAAGTTCTATGTGTGACATTAAGGATTAGCCAAATTGCTGTTCACTATACGTCAACCCCTACAGTTTCATTTAATAGTGTTACTCTTACCCCTGTCGAACAGATCCAATGCCTTGGACTACATCTGGACAAACGATTAACCTGGAACCATCACACAAGACTGAAAAGACAGGAAACTGCACGTCGATTTCTACTATTACAGCACTTACTAGACTGCTATTTACTAGGAGTTGAGCTTTGTGGCTCCACTAAACCTTCGAATTACTCTCGTTTCCAATCCTTATAATCCAGAATCCTTCGTTAAATCCTCAATGCTCCTTACTTTTTCACAAATAAAATCATACATAAAGTCCTTAATGTTTTCTATGTGACCGATCTAGCCTGAACCAGATATCACTCCTTCCATTATAAAATCCCTAACCACTCAAACCCCCAAGTTTTTAACCTTGCATCCTCTTCCATTGCTGACAATGTGCCTGAAAAGATGGTCTCAAGACCTGCTGATGTAAAAACTTCATTAAAGTGCTAACAATGGGTACATTATGTACAGTTGTAAGCTTCAATAAAGATATAATAAAAAAACTATTCAACAACGAAATAAAGTTCAACAGTTCTTCATGATTGATTTCAATTCTCCCAACGTATTTACTTTTTGTTTGCTTCGCACGTCAAATTCTCTCGTTCCTCTTTACTGTATTCGGGTTATTTTCTCTTCCTTAGCACTCCGATGATGCCAATCTCAGAATCAACCGTTCTAAGAAGATTGAGAGAATTAATCCTAATCTGTGATTTAGGTGTTCTCTAGGCAAGATGAGGTTGATTCTGAGATAAGCATCCTCCGAATATTAGCGACATAGTTTCTAATATCAGAAGCTGTTGTACTTGCATTTTAATTAAATGATAATTGGCGAATTATAGACGACCTAACTATAGTCGTCTTGAATGATCTCCTATCTTCTGTACCTTCTTTAGCTATTGGAATCGTAAAGTAATTGAACTAAGACAGTTATCGATAGAACATAAATATTTACCTTCTTCACACAATGGAGTAACCTGAAAAGCTGGCCAAAAGTCATTTTTTTTTTTTTAAATTCCAGTCATATATGGTATTTTGGTTGAGTAACCAGATGTTTAGAGCATTGAATATGGTTTGAACCAAATCTGTCTTGCTTTCAACCTGGAGGAAGTACTGACGGCTACTCTGTTACTCAAGTCCTGACTGTCGTTCGAGTCACTTGTAGTTAATCATCGTTCCTACTTACTAGTCTTATAATTCCAGTTATTTATTTATATAATAACTGATCACCATCAAGATAATTTTTGTACTATTTCTTTTATGTTATTGAAAAACAAAACTTTTTTTTAAACATATTTTCTTACTTTCTCTGTATATCTAGTTTAATGACCTGTCACCTTTTACAATTTTTGGATCTTATATTCATTTAGCCTTACGAACTCCTGAAAAATGGTACGAAAAATTGGTTAACAATCAATATTTTTCTACTATTTTATTATTCTAGTACTTTTATTAACCCTCACCCGGACTATCTTCCTACAATCTACTTCAGCTGTCTTCCAATATAATATCTAGCATTTTCAAACCTTAAACATTTTAAATAATTAAAATGAGGTAATCCTTTTATGCTAGCTCACCCAAAATGGCGCAAGACCATTTTTTCCTGACCAAAGTGTACCAAGATAACCCGACTATGGCCGACTTAGGTCATTTTACATGTTAACCGCTTTTCAAGAGGAAAACATTCTGTGCCTGCATACATACTCCGTTCCCCCTTAGTTAAAGGTTAGGTTGTAACACAGACAATTTTCGGTATCAGTTCCTATTATGGCTGGTCCACTTGTAGGCCGTCCGCAACGAATCGGAGGCTTGTACAAATGCTCGGTAAACAAAGAGCGTACCATCCACATGTCAGTGTTTTTCAGAGAGGCAAGCATGGCGGACGTACAAATGGTTCCAGCCATTGCACTAAGATTATATTATTTTTATTAAAAAAATAAAAATAAAATGAAAGGAGATTAAATGAAATTAAATATAAATAAGTAAGATTAAATATAAAACTTTTATAAAAATTAACAACAAAAACCTTTAACCTCCTCACAGCTCTCAGTTGCAACTAAACAAAGAACAATGGTGGAGAAGCTACACGAGCGCTCTCACGAACCACGAAAAAAAAAACCGACTCTCGACGGATCGGCAACGAGCTTAGGCCAACTCATACCAGCCAAGCCAAACCACCCTTCCACATGCTCGCAAATGAGTTCGCCATGCCTCAAACGTATATGAAATTTTTGTTTTCCTTCTTCTCTGAAACTTTTCTTAAAACGTCCAAATAAAAATATCCACATGAAGAATACGTATGTTGTTTCTTACTTATTCTTGGAAATAGTAATTAATTGAAAAATAGTGGCAATCCCGTTTTGGCTATTAGAATATTCTTTTGAATCCATGTCAATGGTAGTCACCCTTTTTTTAAAAAAATTCAGTCTAAGGGGTTGTGGAAACTCTTGTGGCACAGGAGGCGAGAAGGTTGTGGGATTAAGCAGCAACTTTTGACAGGGCAGGCGAACTTTGCCAAACATTCCCCAGCCATTAGCTGACGAGCTAGCTCTGTGTCGCTCCCCTTCCACATTATCTCTCCTCGCTGTTATCACACCCCGCCATCACTCCCTCGCTCTTTTACACTCCGTTTGGTATCTGCCTGATCATCAAAAATTTACCCCCTGCTCTCTCTAAATAAAGCTTCAGAGAGATAGTAGAGTAGCTTAAGAATCACTGCGTAAAGTAAATAAAAACTATGTATTGAAAATATATGGTGCAATGCGCGCATCAGACAAATTTCCCTTACCGCTCTACATTTAAACAAATAATCTAAAGACCAGGAAAGGAAAAAATAGTGGACAAAAAAAAAATTATTTTTTATAAAAATTTTTATATTACAATTTCTCAAGGTCAGATTAACGAATATAAATTCTGTCTCCCCGAAGAATACTACAGTTTAACAAAATATTTTTGAGAAACGTTTTTTAAAAATTCCCTCTCCATTCTATGCAAGCCCCCAACTAGGATGTTACCAATGTGAAACCGCCTTCAGCAGACCCTGTAACTCAACTTATACTGCCATACGGCAAACAAAGTCTGTATGTAATTTGTATATATACACTGTATTATCACATATTTGTAATCGTAACTATATATCAATAAAGAGGATTTGAAAATAAAAAAAAAAATTCCTTATTTAAGCGCTCTCGAACTATTCCAATTGGGATAAGATTTAGTTGATATCATTTAATTCTACATTGACCTGGCATTTTTAATGAAAATCAATGAAAATGACATAAGGTTACTTTGGTGAAGCCTGATCTCCCTCAGCTACAATTGCCTCAACTCCTTACAAATGTTATAGGGCATAGTTATCTATACCACTGGGTAAAGCAAGTATTGTTCTATACCTCGGATGTATAGTACACTAGGTCACATTTTCCTAGCAAAGCAACTCTCCAAACTGAAAAGCAGTTTGATCTAAGGTTTCCTGCGATTTGAAATATATTGTGTTCTTTTAGATTGGTATGGGACATAGTTGTTTATACTTCTGGGTAAAGTAAATATACTTCTGTATCTCGGAGTTATAGAACACTATATCACTAATCCTTCACTCGCGGTGGGTGACAACAACAAAATGTGCTACATTAGGGAAATGCTTCCCAGAACATGCTTGAGAGCGAAATAGGTTCTTTCGGACTAATGGGTCTCGCTATTCCTAACAGAGTATGGGAGTTTCCGTGCTAAACAACATAGGCTTGGAAAGGACCTGGATCCCCTGAGAACTGCACTACCAGTGAAAGACTCGGGGATAAACTGCTGATGGAAAGCGGGCACTATACCCTGCCAAACAATGAGTTCTTTCTGCTAATCATTAACGATAACTACACATACCATGAGGTTTTTGTGTATGGATGGAACTTCGTGATCTGCTGAAATTAGGACATGCTCCTGCGAGACCTCCTGACTGAATAGGCGCAGTAGAAGGCATAGGCTAATATGATGAAGAATACAGTCGAGTTGAAGAAACGAAATCAGGCTTATTACATTACCGTACCGATTGTAGTATCGTTCTATGCGAGGTAGAACTGTTGTGTCGACACTCATATTGCCTCAAATCAATTACACTAGACATTATTTTTAAAATATGCAGTTATCCTTTCAATTTGTCTGCATTGGTTCCCAAACAGAGTTCCGTGAAATAACATAGGAATGGATCATTTTTGACTCAATATTTTGAAATCTATAATCTCAGATTTTCTCCAAATCTTGCACAGGTTATATCATGTAGAAATCCAAGCCCTTCTTAGCCTTTATTTGTATCTAATCATGATATAAGGGTTCCACCGCCAAAAAAGGTTCCGAACAGCTGGTCTAAAACTTCGTAGAGCTTATGTGGCATAAGACCTATTAATGCCAGTAAACACTAGGTGCAACGCTGAGTTACATTTTTAACGTTTTTCTAAAAAACTGGTTTATGAACAGATAATTTAGAGTATTAATATAGCAAAGGATATTTACCATAATATTTAATTGATTAAGTTAAATAGTTTAGACGTGGTTATTATCAATAGTAATTTCAAGCACTTTATAAAAAATATATTAAAAATTAAATCTATACCTCAATGGATAGGGATGCAGTATTTTGTAAGTACTGTTACTATACCAAAGGTTGTGTAAGGAGGTGATTGGGTCAGAATGGTGTTCGACCGCCAGATTTTTATCCATTTAAGGATACCCACTTTATTAGGTGGGTGGGTTCCGGAATTGACAGTACTGACTCAAGGCTACTGTGAAGCAGAAAATATTATCTGCCACAGTCGGAATCGAACCCGGGGGAATTAGTAGTACAATACCAATGAGCTACCCGCTTCCATATAAATATATTAAATCAAACAAATAATTTTCTAAAATTAATTAAGTTCCTAACATACACCTGACGATTAACGTTACCTTGTAGGTTGAGTAATATAGTAAGTTTGCAACAATGAAGTAGCGTAGAACCCTCTTACAAGTCCTCAGACCCCTTGCTGTGAGGCAATCAAGGGACCCTATAAAGAGGGATAGATGCAGTCTCCCATATATCCTCAGCCCTCAGCTGTTAAAACTCTTTAATAGCCCATTTAAAAGAGTCATGTTTTGGAGGATTTATCCGTAAAATGTGAGAAGCCGCTAAATTTGAAAAATCTATTAATTTTTTTTTTCGGTGTCTTAACAAATCATACATGATAGTTAATTTCTGGTAATATTTGGTAGTCCAGTAAAATGGTCTTCAAAAACGGCTTAAAGTAAAAATTTCAGATGTAATTGTTTTATGTACTTTATGTTTTTTTGGGGTGTTGAACACAAATCTAAGTTTCAAACATTTTTTTTAACTAAAAAAAAAAACATTAAAAAAAAATTACATCCATTATGGTCCGACCAAATGACATCTCTCGGTCGATGCCAAAATAACAAATAAAAATGATAAACATTAGTAAAATTTACATATTACAGTTTAGACTACTAGGGCCTTGTGGAGGCTATACAATTTTTAAGCTAGTTTAAGTTTAATGTGAATTGGTCTAAAGTGATACAATTAATATTTTAATCAATAACTACCATAATGATAATTATTAAAAAAAAATCAATAAAATAAAATACAAAATAATAATAACAAAAATAACTGAAAATAATAAGGAATTAACGGATTTTGAAGTGAATAATAAAGCTACAAATTTACAATTAGTGAATTAATATAATGATGAGAATAAAACAAGATGATACTGAATATTATTAAAACAAGGATCCAATAATATCTATCACTAAGCACACACATACATTGCTAATACAGATTGTAATATAGTAAATAAATTATTTGAAGTTAAGAAAAAAATACAGACAGATTTCATTTGGTGAATCAAAATTAATTATAGGGAATCATAGAAGTAAGAAAGTACCCCGTTAAATTTTTCTTTATGTACGTTTACCAAATTTATTGTTATAGGGTGGTTCGATAAATTTAATTTTGTTTCTAACATTTTTTAGATATATTATTTCTTTTCAAAATAATTTGTTATCTATAAATTTTAGAATAATTCTACAAAAATAGTTAAGGTGGTAAAGTGCCAACGATTTTAAGATTTTATGTTTTATCTTTGCGGTGCGTTATTGTTCTCAATGTTCGATTTTGTAGATTTGCAAATTTTGATAAATGACTGTCAGCACTGGCACCATAATATTCGATCCCATATTTTAATATTGGTTCAAATAATGCTTTGTACACCATTGTTAAAGTTTCTCTGCTAAGTACAAATTGGAGGTAATAAATTTTATATGAGCATACTCTTAATCTCCTTAAAACATTAACTATGCATGGTTCCCAAGTAAAAACATCATCCACAGTAAGACCTAGATGTATATATTTTTCTATAACATTAAGTATTTTACAGCAACATATTTTTATATTATTAATTATTAATATTTTGCAAAATCAGTTTTTTCTTTTTTTTCTTTTTGGCTGATAACTTGCAAAATAAGCTTTTTACACTATAAGTAACCTTACATTAAAATGAATATTACCTACAATTCATGTTCGTAACATTGTTTTTTTTTAGAAGAAAATTTGGTTTTTGCACTATAGATCGATATGCAAATGCACATGAGGTTAGATGATGTTGAAAAATAGCTTGAGTACGGTAAAGTACAAATAACTAAGTAAAAAATTCCACATATTCGTTAACACTGGTAGTAAAAAAAAATGTATAATTTACCAGAAAATTAGTCCTTTTTCAGATAAGCACAAATAATGTTTTCATTAATTCGAATATTAATAGTAGACCGTATGTAATAGATTGCAATGAGGAGTTTATATTTTACCGTAGATTGATATGAGGAGAATATGGTTGGGGAAGTAGTCAGCAAAGAGATACAAATATGTAAAACTTATTGATATAATAATATTATATTTAGTTCTGTATTTACATAAGCATAGTCTGATGTTTAATAACTTTTTTTATCTTTTGTTTTCTATAATTGTTACCCCTACAATATTATATATTATCTCCTATAGTATCAACTGCTACTTAATTTATTGTTATGTATATTTCTTAGTTTGTTTGTTATTATTTTATTTTTATTTTTCTCTGACTTAAGGTTGTTATCTTGTTTTGTTTTTCTTATTGTGCCCTTATGAAGGCCTGAAAATCAGGTTGAAACTTTGGCACAGTTTTTATTTATTCCTCATATCGTAATAAATTGTAGGAAGATTGCTTGGATGGTGGTGGACGTTTCACACCACTTTGCAGGTGCTCGTCAGTGCTGTGGCCTAGAGATTTCAGATTTCGACTCTAAGACGCGAAACATGCAAAAGCAAAAAAGTAACAACAAAATGGCTCAACATAATATTTTATTTTAAACTTTTACGAAGGTGATTCCGAAACATTTAATATTTTTCCTCTTTCTTAGTTAATAGTCGAGCGAAGCTTCTGATTGACACCATTTTGTATCAAAAGGGAAGATGGTATTTGACGTTGGTTCAGATATTAAGAAAAATAATCGGCCGAGTAGCATTAAAGAAAAGCTTCGGGTGGTGGACGGCCTCTTGATTAAGTAAAAAATCCCAATATATCCCATCAAATCACCTTTACCCTTCGTCGTAAGCCTACCGACTATTCTACAGTATTCTTTAGTAATGTTGCTC
Organism: Halyomorpha halys; assembly: GCF_000696795.3. Taxonomy (NCBI): domain Eukaryota; kingdom Metazoa; phylum Arthropoda; class Insecta; order Hemiptera; family Pentatomidae; genus Halyomorpha; species Halyomorpha halys. Next base: position 179,859 of record NW_027107167.1, read on the forward strand.
TTACCGCTGTCGAACAGATCCGCTACCTTGGGCTGAAACTGGATAAACGACTAACCTGGAATCCTCACACTAGACTTAAAAGACAGGAAACTGCACCTCGATTCCGTCTATTACAGCACTTACTAGACAAACGGTCTAAATTTCCAATCTATAACAAAAGACTGATCTACATGACTGTAATATGGCCAATCTGAACGTACTGAGTTGAGACTAAACCTTCTAATTCCTCTCGTATCCAATCCTTACAATCCAAAAATCCTTCATTAAATCCTCAATGCTCTTTACATTGTCATAAATAAAATCATACATAAAGACCTTAATGTTCCCTATGTAACCGATCTAGCTCGAACCAGATACCATTCCTTCCATTATAACCTCTCTAACCACCCAAACCCACTAGTTTCTGACCTTGCTTCCTCTTCCATTCCTGAAAATCCTCCGAGGCGCCTGAAAAGTAGATGTGCACGAGACCTGCTAATGTAAAAACCTCATTAGAGTGCTACCAATGGGTAGTTTCTCTACATGCCTGCACTCCATTATAAACTAAACTCAAATTTACTGGATGTATCATTATGTACAGTTGTAAATTTCAATAAAGATATAATACAAAAAGAAAAAAAAAAAAGGTTAAATCATTTGCGAATACCGGGGTTGATAGGAATGCTGATAGTTCATATAGGATGCAGATGCAGACAGTAGTCAGTCGTTCTCAGTGTTTCTGTCTGACAACTCTGACGAAGGCCTGCAAAGTGGGGCGAAATAGTACAGTAAATAGTTTTCTTTTACTATTTTGATACATTTATTGACTCTAATATACTTCATAAGGTCGACTATCTTCTTCCAATATGTATAATCATTTTATTTTATTGTTTTATTTTATTTGAGCGTTAATCTGAAATAAAATAATTGGAACATTTATAGAATAAAGAATAAGATAGTATCATATGGTAGATGGAGTTTCACAAATCTACCTACAGTCATAATTTGCATTTCTCTCACATATTTGCCACTTCGCCCGTCAGTCCCGTGAGAAGCTACTCGAATTAAGATACAGTCGCCTCGAATACCAAAATTAAGGCGAAGGAGTGACTGATTAGGTATTCTCGTCCGACACATACTTCCCTAACCCGGTCACGGTGTGACCGATTCGGTAGGCTTTGTCCCATTAAGAGGTTTCGAGCCACGGATTTATTTATTTTATTATAATTATATTTCGAGTTGTGGATTAACTTCCGCACCTGGACCCGGTTAATATTCATAGAGGGGCCCGATTGAATGGACGTGGCAGAGACACAGAGCGCATACTTAACAAGACCTAGCCCCCGGGCGGATCACGATGAAGCTATTGTCGGGGAGGTCATTGTGAGGGCGTCCCGGCCACTGGTGGGGCTTCTTCCGGCCCAGCCTATTTTCCACAAAGCGGTAAGGTTTCCTATATACAGAAAATTATAAGAACACACAATAACAAGTATAACGATGGTTATTATTAAATAAGAACATTCAACGCAATCCATCTGAGTAGTGTTATAGAAAGTTATATAAATGTACTTAGACGAAGAGGATGTAAGTTTGTTTTTGTAAATAACTGTGAAAAAATATGTTATTTTTTTTTTTTATGCAAACTATCAGGCGCATAAGAAATGTCGGATTTTTTTTACATATTTACTTATTTTATATATTTTCATATTTTTTTTTTACATATTTCTGCCCAAGTCATTAATTTCAGTCCATAATTTTGTTAATAAGCGATCCTTAGGTCATGTCTAATTACCTATTTTGTCAATTCTTCACATTAAAGTTTAAATTAAAACTTTTACTTACAGTCAATCTTTTTTGTTATTATTTATCATAACAATATTTGACTATAAACTTACATCCTAGTTTGTTTTTGTAACTAACTTTGAAAAAAATATGTTTTTTTTTATCATAGCAAACTATCAGGCGCATAAGAAATGTCGGATTTTTTTTACATATTTACTTATTTTACATATTTTCATATTTTTTTTTTTACATATTTATTTTATCTTCCTTTCGTTAAGCAGGTTTTTAGCATAACCTCATTTATCGCCATACTGTACTTCGCCAGAGTAACATTTTGACCAAGGCGGTTGCCTTATAAGTGTCCTTTTTTGTTATTTTGTACCGATATGAATTCCGCCGATATTCGTGTAATTGTTTTGTACGAGTGTAATCATGGTAATAATGCTGCAAAAGCTGCACGCAATATAAACCAGGCGCTTGGGGAGAATACTGTTAGAGAAGTGCAGCGTTTGATAAATTTCGGTTGGTTGATTTTTCGCTACAGAACGAATGAGAAGGCCCAAAACGGCCGAATACATCGCACATAACCATAGCCATATTAGATGAATTAAAATATGAAGTTTTGCAGCTCACAGCCTGTTCACCGGATATATCGACTACCAACTTTCATTTGGATCTGTTTTCACGGGCTAAACTGTATAAAAATGAAGACAGCCTGAAAAATTCGATACCTGAATTTTCGGATTCTAATGATCTGAATTTTATATATAATCTGACTGGTTAATTCTATTTGATTAAATAGACTGGTTATTATTGTTTAAATAAATAAATTTTATCCAATTTTAGTCTCAAAACAATTTATATTTCTTTGTAAGTCTGACGTTTTGGCTAATTCGGCCATTCTCAAGGAAATTCTATGACAAACAGCTATCATTATATATATGATCTTTAACAATTTTAAACAAAAACATTATTATTAATAAATTATCATAACTTAATACAATTTTAAATCCACATCAATTTAAAAAAAAACTTTATGCTGGCTATCCTGCCTAGGTCATTAATTTCAGTCCATAATTTTTTAAAAAGCGATCCTTAGGTCATGTCTAATTATCTATTTTGTCAAATCTTCACATTAAATTTAAAATTAAAACTTTTACTTACAACAATATTTGTGACCTTCTCCACACTCAGGTGAAGCATTTAATTTATTTATTTCAACTATATTTTAATTAAATTTCCTATTTCTCTAATTATTAAAATTCATATCAAGGCTAATTATAATGATCAACGTTCATTTTATCGTATATTTTTCATAAATTAATTTTATTTAAAATCTCTGCACATCGTTGGTTCAGATCTCTTGTGTCTATTTTGAAATTCACTGTATAATTAATTTTTTCTTTTATGTAAATGGACTCAAGTATTTTTTTTTAAGTGTATTATTTTCTTTATGTGAAATCATAGTATTTTCAAAATATAATGTATGCTAGTTTTTGGATGCATGCTGCACTAGTGCTGGTTTATTGGGATCTTTCTTCTTGTTTTTTAAATCATTACTTTGTTGATAAATTCTATCAATTTTTTTGTTTCACCTATATATGTAGCTGGATACTTTAGACATGGAATTTTATATACCAATCCAGATTGATTTTTGGTATCATTTCTGTCCTTAAGTATACTATAATAATTTTTAATTTTGTTGTTGGGTCTGTAATTTAAAGAGTCTTCATTAGCATCATATTATGTAAAAGATTTCTGTATGTCTTCAGATAATCCCTTTATATAATCGAATCCATTTTTTTTTATTATTTACATTTTCGTTTTCTGTTTTATCTTTTAAAGTTTTAAGGTTAATTTCCCAAATCTTGTAAATTAATTTTTGGGGTAAAAATTTTCTAGGAATATATTAAATATTTTATTTTTTACTATATGCAACCTACTGTCATTAGAATTTGTTTAAGACAGGCATACTTTAAAGTTCCGCTTGAAAATTGTATTGAAGCGAATAGAACATATTTTGATTAAATAAACAGCTAGTGAAAAAAGATATGCAGTTTTTTCATCTATTCACTTAAAAAATCCAATAATTCATATACACCAACTTTATACTTCAGTATACTAATAAGTAGTAGTACTGATTTGAAGCAAATTTTAATTATTTTAAAGTTTTTTTGTTTTAAGTTTTTCGATAAGATACACCATATACGATTTTTACAGAAAAAGTGTTCACCTTAAAGAGATGCGTAGCTCGCGTCCGTATCATTGATACACATGCTCTCAGGATAGCGCTAAATTTTTTTTTTCGTACCATCCTCTGCAAAAATTTGTAGCAGGTACTAATATAAATAAAAAAGCATATACGACTGCTCAATCCAGTCTGGATAACGCTAAATGAGCAGCAACTCTCAAATTAACGGCCCTAGTCAACATATATTGGTGAGAGAAAATGGCTTAATAGCCTATTTCCTGTTGCGTATGTATATTTATTTATTAGGAGTATTAATATAGTATTATTATTTCTTGGTAAGTTACTCCTTTATATACCTCAACTACAATATTTATAAACAATGATATAGCTCCAAATCCAAGCAGTAACTCCATAACTTACTGATATAATGGTTAAGATAGATTCACTATTAATAAATCATATAATAATAACAATTATAATAATAATATATAATAAGCTATAATAATTACAATTAAAATTTGTAAACAGCGAATAAATAATTTATCTTTCATGATCAGTTTCTACATATTTTTATTTATGAATTATTTATATACCTATCTAATTTGTCATACGTATCAATATATTATGACAACCCTCTGTTAATCACACTCTAACAACATTCAGTATAGATTGGTTAATTATCTGTTCCACTAAGCAATTGGACAATGGAATCAATTGGACAATGGACTGCTATGTAAACTTCTGTACGTTATTGTAATGTTTACATATATGATCATATCTAAGATTGAATAGTCGGATTGTTTAAGTTGTTATTTATTGAATAAATTATTGTTTAGATATCTATTAAATGGACGACTTCGGCGTGAATAATTGAATTGTATGAAAAAAAAAATTGTGATATCCTATACCGTTTATTTTCTTGAAGGAATTAGTGGCAATGTTTCAATAAAGAACTGTTTTTAATATATATTAGCTATCTATATATTATAGAAAATTCTGAAAATTAAAATGATTCTATAATAAAATTTATTAGATTTTGATATAGATTTATTCTACCTTTAAGAATCTACTACGTTTAAAGAATAATTTTTGAATTGGAATATTAAGTCACAAAACATCACACCTTGCCCTTATGTACCAATAATTTCAATTTACCAATCTGCAATAGCGGACCAATAAATCCTCCTGAACACAGCCAATGTACAGGGAGATATAATATTTTTAAATTGTTTGATGTTTTAATTTAAGAATATTCATTAGCGTTTAATAATGGTCCTTAAAATAATTGAATTTATGAAATACAAGAGAGGGAGGTAGCTCTATGTGTGTTCTGTTCTAATAACTTCTGGGGCTTGGGTTCAAATCCGGCTGTGGCAGATATTATTTATTCTTTAAATGTAGAATAAAAAAAATCCAATTCATGCACACTATTTTTTAAAAATTGATTTACAATTAACATTGCTATTTTATAGAAACAAAGTTTCCCGACTAAGGAAGTGATTGATAATTAAAACTTGCTTAATAATCATAGATCGAATTCGAACAACATTGTAGTTACAATTAATTTAATACTTCGAGAAGGAGTAATCCAGCTGTACAAGTTGGAGCCATTTTGTTTAACAGAACGTAACTGGAAGAAAATGAAAAATACAAGAAAACTAAACTTTTATAATTCTTAACTCCCAGCCCCAAAGCGCTTTTCAGTACTACTGGTGTGCCACACTCAGCGACTCAAAACTTTTGACGTCAGCGGAGTAATATTATCCCACAAGGATCGAAGCAACTCATTTCTATAGAACGCCTAGTTATCACTACTTTATATATAATCTCGTAATAATATTTACTCAGGTAACTTACTTAGGGTGTAACTATTTATATATCTGTTCCTTGTTACATCTGAGTTTATTTATTTCTGTTAAAACACTTTATTTTAATATGTTTTGTTTTCTAATAATAATTAAAAAAAAAGTTTCATACCAAGCTAAAGAAAATATTATTTTGGACTACATGGGAATTAGCTATACGATTATTCATTGTTTTTTAATTATTGAACCTGTCGATTTGTGTTTTAACTAATTTATTTTCTTAGCTTATTAATTCATTAAATTATGTATTTTAACTTATTTATTCATTGAAGTATTTTATTGTTATATCACGTGAATATATATGTGGATTGGTATGCTGTTTATTGTAGTAACCCATTGTATTTGGGCAGCATGGCTAAATAATGCATTTCTCTCTGTTTTTATTGACTATTATACATTTTATACAGGGTATAGATTGCATAAAAGTAATTCAATTATTAGGAGATCATTAGAAAGCTGTTAGTTTGTTAAATTATAAATCAATGAGTATATGGTCCTTTCAGGATAATATTGGATATCTTTTAGTAATAAAAAATATTTGAGTATGTATATATGCACGAAGAAAATATTGGAAGGGTAGTATTATCAAATTAATGTTTCATTTCAGTTCAGTGTTTTTAGCTATTTATTGGTTAGTACGAAACAATGAAATACCTTCTAGATTATGATTTTTTTTCTCCTCGACTCTCTTCTTCGGCCTTAAAAGTCTGTACCCCAGTTACTCCAATGACACGGCAGAGCCAAGAGCAGCTCCACTAGGTACCCGGTCCAAAGAGGCACATGGATGGAGGCTGAAGGCCAGAGAGAACCGGTTTGGTTTTAGCTAACCGGCAGCCTCTATCCCAAACTCTTTCTTTTTAGTAGTCTGCCAATTCTGGGCAGTCATGTCTCTTCTATATTTGTCCTATAGGTGACAGGGCTATAGGTCGTCTATGAGTTGTTTCATTTTTACAGTAATTGATATAAATCACATTCCCATTCTATAAATAATAATAATCCATTTTATTTATATTGTTTTGTTTTTTTAATTTTTGTATGTATTTATTTAAGGATTACTTTAGACGTGTAGAAATCGCACCAACTATTTTAGCTTATTCGTGCGAAATACTAATTTTCTGGATTCAGCTATATTCAACAACGCCACGTCCTATAGATGTAATTATCTAAAAACAAATCATTAGCCTTGAAATATAGATAATTACGTACCCAATAGAAATGTTAAGAAATAGGATAATTTACAGAAAAAAATATTTTCATAAATTAATATTTATAATTAAAAAAAAAAGGAAAAAAATAGTAAGGAAGCAATATTAAGCCATATTAGGTTTTATTACGTGCTATGTGAAAGCTGTGTATGTATTTGTTCTTTTACAAAATTGTTTAAAGAACTTATATATTAATATTTACAAGTGTATAAAACAAGTAAATTTGATGTTAGTTATAAGACAGCATGGTACAGACATGTAAAGAATCTACGCATTGACAGAACTCTAATAACATTTCAAGAGATCTTCAGGCCATCTTCTTTTCAGACGCCTAGGACGATTATCAGATAGTGAAGGAGAAGTTAGGTTAGACACAAGGATTTTGGATAGTAAGGATTGGATACGAGAGGAATTCGATGAGTTTGCGGGGCCTCAAAGCTCAACTCCTTAAGTCCAGATAGGCCTTATTATAGTCATATAAATGAGTATTTTGTAATTAGTTGGTTTAGCCTGTTTCTTTTTTTTTTTAATGTACTTTTATTATTTTTCTTTTTTCTTCGCCTAGATTGTTTGACAGCAGTATTACGGATCACTCTAAGTAGATCCTTTATTTTTTCCAACATCTAACCAAGAGCATATAGGTAAAATAGAAATTATTTACTAACAAATTTGTTGCATGCTATGCTTAAAATAAATAAATATTGCTTGTTTCTCAAAAATAAATGCATACTCCTGCATAGCACTACATAAGTGGAAGAATCGACCATCATGTTAGATCGGAGACTATGAAAAAAATATGCATATACGTTGTAGAAAAATCTAACAAATAATTCCATGTCTTGTTCATTATAGCAATAGCGATTTTACGTTAATTAAAAGTTTATTAGTCAACATAGCGTCCATCGTTATCGATTATTACCGTAACGGATCGAAGAAATATGTCTCTGGAGAAATGTACAGTTAACAATAATTTCAAATCGATTATCATAGGTTTAGAAAATATAGAAAAATAATGAAGTAAACGAGATGAATTATATTTTCTTCTTCTTATATTTTTTATGTTCATAAAGATCTCATGGTATACCAATAGCATTTATTATAGATAATTCAGGAGTAGAAAACCTCATAATTTTTCTTTTTTATTAAACATCTTAATGTGGAAGACAAAAAAAAAAAATACTGAATTGTACAAAGGATCATTTACATCTTTCCACTATATCTTTACTAGCGCAAGTTTTAAAATCGATGAACTAGTAGATTTCCCCAAATTGTATCTAATACTTTTTACACCTACTAATGTGATGTCTCCTATCTCATCCATTTTCGTTTTGATAAAATACTTTGATAATGAAAACCGAATGAGCCTGTCTGTTGTGAAGAACATCTATAATAATATTTGTGGTCACTGATGATGTCAACAAAGCATATTCACGCAACATAATTTATGTTTGTAGGCACATTATTTGATAACCTTCGTACAGAGGTAAACTAGAATGTAGGTTGTATTAGAACAAAGTGTATATAATTACAAAATCAACGTTCCATTACAAAGTG
>NW_027107167.1:188519-238373 GCF_000696795.3 Halyomorpha halys
TTTATATAAATTCCTCAGGACGGAGTTACTGTTTGCTGCAATTTGTTTCTCCTGCCTTTACTTAAAAGGAATTGAAATTGATAAATTCATTTTTTTAAATAAATAATTTAAATTCTATCAATTATAGTCTCGAAACCTTTTATTTCTCTTATAAGTCCGACGTTTCGGCCAATCCGGCCATCTTCAGGGACAATCTTAATACACACAGACACTATTCCTTAAAACTTTTATCACAACAATTGTATTAGTATCACATAGTATAATTGTATTGTATCATAAATATTGTTGTGATAAAAGTTTTAAGGAATAGTTTCTGTCATAAATGATTTAGATTTTGTTTTAAGTGAATATTGACTAATTAGAAATTGATGTTTTGAATTGGGCAGAATAGTCTGCATGGAGTTTAGAATTTTTTAAATTATATAATTTCAAAATTGTATTAAGATTGTCCCTGAAAATGGCCGGATTGGCCGAAACGTCGGACTTATAAGAGAAATAAAACGTTTTGAGATTATAATGGATAGAATTTAAATTATTTATTTTTAAAAAAATTACCAGTCTCAAGAAAATATTAAGATTATAAATTTGATAAATAAATATCAAAATTCGTATTTTCCGTGATTAATTATTTAAAAAGACAACAAACCGATGAACTTGTGAGTCAAATATCTTTTTTTTAGTTTGGCACATGTATTTTTTTGTGATACTTGCTAAAAGGCCCAATCACAAAAATTATTATTTGACTCAAAGGGTCTTCAGTTTGGTGGCTTTTTGAATAAATCATCGTGGAAAATATCATGGTATTTATTATTATTATTATTATCATATATTATATCATTATTTATTATTATTATGATTTTTATTATTAATATTATTTAAAAAAAAAAAGAAATGAAGTAGTCTGCATTATGAAACATGTAATTTATGACGCAGTATTTTAAAATGGGAGTGGGGAAAAACTACAGGATGAATTCTAAAGATCTTTGATAGGTTAGTCAGTCTGAACTTTTTCAATATAGTACTAATATTGAAGCAAAGAGATGGTTATTATTTAAAAACTATTCATATTTCATGTAGTATATACATAAGATAATTAAATTTCATTAAATAATAATAAAAAATCACCTAAATCAAACCAGTATTAACGATGATACAGCGAAGTTAATTGTTATCAATTACGTTACAATAGTTACCTTCTTATCATATCATCATCTATTCAGAGTGTTTCAGGGTTAAGTGACCAAACTGAAATTATGAATTAAGGACCTCAAAACAAGAAAAAACTTTCCTCTGAAGATATATCCGCAAAATCTTTGTTTAGGAGATATTCACACCTAAAGATTTTCATTGTTATGAATTATTTATGTTATATGAAATAAATAAATCTTATTTATTCGTTCAAACTACTTTATTAATTAAACGTAAACATTAAATTCATATTGAATGTTGTTCAAAGTGATTTCCTTGAGCATTAAGACAGGCTTCTTTTTCAACAGCACCAGTGGCAGAACGGAATATGTGTTATTGTTTTACAAGATTCAATTATCCTTCTTCTTAAGGAATTAAAATCATTGACCGGCCTTATGAGTCTTATTGTTTAAATTTAATTAATAAAGTAATTAAAACAAATAAATAGGTTTTATTTATTTCATATAACGTAAATAAATCATAACAATGAAAATCTTTAGGTGTGAATATCTCCTAAACAAAGCGTTTGCAGACATACCTTCAGAGGAAATTTTTTTCTAGTTTTGAGTTCCTTAGTTCATATTTTCAGATTGGCAAATTGGCAACCCTAAAACACCCTGTAGAATATATCTTTATAAACAGTACTATTGTTGTATTATTGATAAAGTGATTGGTATGGTTGTAGTAGATATTGTAAACTTAATAAAATTATAATAACTATAATTGTGGATACAAATAGGTTCATGGATTAATATGTATTTTGACATAGGCAGAATAGGCTGCAACTTTTTAATGACAGTGTTAGTTGTGATATTGTAAATAAGATATCCTTGAGAAAGGACAGAAAGGCGAAAACGTAGGAGTAATTGATAAATAAAGTTTTTTTTTTTTTTTACTTTTGTCTAGAAATTGTCTATCATCCGAATTCTTGACCAAACTGGTCGCCAACTCTGTACTTCGGTACCACATAATGGCTTGTTGGGCAGAATACGTTAAGATAAGACTATTATATTGATTTTCATTATTACAAGACCGGTTTTAATAATTGCGAGCAGAGGCTTAGAGTAGGTCGGGTTAGAATTACCGAGGTCGTTACCATGAATTGACCCTTCTGTAAATTGAAACCATTGCGCAATAAACAGAATTGATTTGTTAGTCGTCAATAAATCACTTCAAGCTGCTGTGATAATTTTCTTATACATATTTAACATATATGATTTGTCTTTTTGTGTTTATGTCAGAAATAGCGAAAAGAGAGAGCAAGTTTATTCGTTTAAGTGAGGCTTTATTTTTTGGGTTCTATTAATCAGATACATATTTTTTAAAATATGTATTTAGACCTATCGATTTGTTTTTTAACTTATGTATTCCCTTACCTTATTTATTCATTAAATTATTTCTTCTAACTTATCTATTCATTAAAATATTTCTGTTAACTAACTTTATTTATTTTTTTCTAAATCTATATATTTATTTTTTTTTTAATTTATTTGTTTCTTTTTATAATCTGATCTACTGTGGTGACTATTACATCTTTGGTTTGAGTTTACATTGCTGTCTGATGATAAATTTGTTTAACGGATCGAACATGGGCAGTGGTTCACTGGAAATAAAATTGTCAACTGAATGAAATAAAATTGTAAAATGTAATGAAATTGTTAAATTAAGAAAAATAAAATATTTTTATTTAGTGTATAGATGAGTATTGATTGTATAAGGAAAAGGTAGGAAAAAAAATAATTGTCATATAATGTGAATATATGTCCGATAATGGCTTGATTGGTATAGGAGAAAAATTAGTTTCCGCTCATTTCTATTGACATAGGACAGATAAACTGATGCATTACAATTTTTTTTTTAATGTGAATTATAATTTTTATAAAACTTTTATCTCTACTTACACGCAAAAGTATCACGTTCACCAAATTTTGGAATTTTTATATATAATTTCATAAAATTAGCTTAAATTAAAAGTACAGATTTTAATCCCCTTAATCATCAAGTCAATATTGAAAAACTTTAGAAAGTTTGATACTTTAATATTTAAAAATGTTTTATTTTTATTCGAAATCATAATATAATATAACTACTAATCACAGAATCAAAATTTTAAAAAATAGCACTACAGTCCCTATAAACAACTTATTCTAGAGAATTTTTTTCATAATCACCTGAAAACATTTGTTAGTACTATTCAAAGAAAACACTCGTTACTTGCGTTTCCTTGTTCCTTTTTTTTAAAGGTTAAATTCGACTCTTGATCTCTTAATCTTAAATTTAACAAATTTAAACTATAAATTAAATAATGTGTGTAATATAATATGAGAAATATATTTCAACCATTAATTGTATGTAACATGAATAAAATTTTAGCCCAAAAAGAGTAATAAGTTCCCAAAAAAAATTGCAAAATTGTGGAAAACTCCCAAAACGTACAATTTTTTTTGTAATATAACAGAATTGTTGTTTGAATGTCTTTGTCATGATATCTGTTAAATTTCTGTCCACCTTTAGCGAAATTTAAAAAAAAATGAAATTGTACGAAATCCGGTCTCTTAAGATTATAAGTTAGTGAATGAATGCTACAGATTAATACGATCTAGGTTTATTATATAGAATAATCTGATTAGTTAGTAGTTATTATTTGTACATTTATAAAATTATTTTAATTTTATAATTAAAAAATTAAATTAAATCTGTACCAACCCTTGAAGGGTCAGGAGTGCAATACTTTGTAAGGAAGTACTGTTGCTAGACCAACGGTTGTGCAAGGAGGCGATTTGGTCAGAATCACTCTCGACCACCAGATTTTTACCCAATTAAGGGTCCCCACTTTATGAGGCTGGATGGACCCCGGAGGGCTCACGAACCCACAGGGCTGACTCAACGGCTACATTGAAACATATAATAATTATCTGCCCTGCCGGATTCATTCATATTTAATAAAGGTTTAAAAATAATTTTATTTTTTTCAATTTCATTCACATTTCCTTAATGTTTTCCTTGAATGAATGTGTTTGAAAAAATGATTTTTATTAAATCCAGCCATCGTTGCCATCACCAGGCAAGGATGAAATAATTTAACTTTTTTAGAAAGCTTCAGTTTATTTTTTTTACAAACAAGATCTTATTAAAAAGTTCCCCAAACTGTTTCAACAAATGTTCTGAAGTACAAGTAGTTATTCAAAATGAAAACTTTGTTTCGGAGACGCGGTATGAACCTCTGGCAGCGCCTACAGAAACATTGGCATGTAACGAAAACATGTATTGGAATATGGTCCGGGTGCGGTAAAAAAAAAACTCAAATAGATTTTATTGAGCCAACGTTTCGCCCCACGTTTTGACCGCACCCGAACGTTGGCTCAATAAAATACTATAATCATCTACTATTTGAGTTGTTTTTTTTTTCGCACCCGGACCATATTCCATTCATCTATACACACGGTCAATCAATAATCTTCCAGAAAACATGTATTATTTTATTCCATTACGAAAACCAACATAATGTATGTATGATGTTTATTGTATTGTGTCAAATTTACTGGTTGCCCCAATAAATAACAAATATATATTCCTGAATGCTAGCCACTTTGATGTTCCTTCTCTTTTTCGATTAGCATATCCATAGAGGTTTCGCTTCTTCACACCTTTGAGGACAAAAATTAAGTCATACTAACAATGTATAAATATTTTATTATTATTATTTTTTTTTTAATTTACTCTACGTTTACAAAATTTAGGTTGCTTTGTTTACAAGCACGTACATAGAGTGTATGCAGCTACAGTGTAGGCCGTTTTGAAAACTTTTTTTTCAACATAGCTTCAATTTTAATTTTTTTTTATATATTTATTTAATTATTTCTTTCCACTTATCTATTCATTGAAGTATTTCTTTTAACTGACTTTTGTTTTTTTCTAAATCTGTATATTTATACATATATATATTTTGAATTTATGTGTTTCTTTGTATAAACTGGTCTACTGCGAAGACTATTATATGTCCTTGGTTTGACCCCACATTGCTGTCTAATGATAAATTTGTTTAACAGATCGAACGTGGATAGGGGATCACTGGAAATGGGAGGTCTGAGAGAATGAGATAGGGATCTTTCTATTATGTATAGTATTATACACTGCCAATAAATGATTTTACAATAATTTTTTTTGTAAAACTACTTTATGTCTATTAACTATTTTCAAAACCAAAATCATTTTATTACTATGACAGCATGTTTCAGAGTGTGACCTTTAAGTAAAGTTCCAATTAGTGATAATAATTTTTTTTAATAATTTTGTTTATATAACGTGTTTAGTTTTTCTATTTACTTTTCATAGAATAGGTGTGACATTCATTATTATATCAAACTCCGCAATAAATGCATCATTTTCTGACTATATATTCTAATATTCATCTGTATTGTATATTTTAATGATAAGGAACATTTATGTTTTATATATATTTTTAAATATAATTATTGTTAGTTTACATTTATCACTAATTGTGTGTTTCTATTACGTTCATATTATACTTTTTAAACAGAGTCTCATATGGTTTTACTCATTAACACTTATTATTTTATTTTTATGATCTCTTGGACTTGAGTACTCCACTTTTTTTCTTAGTTCAGAACTTGTAGTTGTATCCACATGAATATTGAATATTGTAGTTGTCTTGTAGCATATTTGGAGGTTTTTTGTAGCACATTTTATTTCATATTACATGGTGTACTATTAATTATTATTAGAAATAAAATTAATGTTTTTCTTTCGATGTTTTAATTTTGTTAACCATCAAAAACTGACTGCACCTTTACCATTTGTTTTTAAGTGGAAATAAAGCAGTAAATAAATTTTTGGGGTAGAGCAATATGGTAAAAATCAGACGAAAAAATAATAACAATAAATAAGTTCTAAAAGCTAAAATTATTAATGATGGTCCTCCTTACACAATTGGTTTATACAAAATTATTTCTAAAATATATAAAATATGTTTTTGAATAACTGGTAAACTATCATCTGGAATACTAATTCTCCTAAAAGTTAATTTAATTCTCTATAAACCAATATAAACATCATCTAAATCCCACTAGAATTAGGAAAGATAATAACCCATTTTATCTTTATCTTTTTCTTTAATCTTATTTTGATTATTAAGCAGGATAAGTTCAGTGACCAGATATTTTTTTTATCATGAGATTTATACATATCATGAGATATCCACTGATTATCGTATTTAGGCAACACAAGATCCACGATATACAGTAATATAATGATATATCATTATAACGATATAGTGATATAATGCATACACTATATTTTAAAATTCATGTTCTCAAATACATATACACATATCATCGAGTATTCACTCGTTTTTCGTTACTAAGTTGCTTGTATTATACCTACAAACTATATATTTTTCGTTTTTTCTTAACAGCACAAGATAGGTATTATTTTTTTCATAATATAAAATAATGGGAGAAGAGGAAAGGAATGTATAGGTCATAAAAATCTGATTGATTTCATTATGTAATGTATTCAAAACTATACTAAAATATACAATATATTACACAAAATATGAAACATTACAATTTTATAAATGTATGTATAATATATACAAAGAGGCACTGCTATGAAAACATCAGTTCTTTTCTTTCTTCTTTTGTTTCAATATAGTACAACTAAAAATTGAGAGTTCTCACTTACAAAATACCTTGTATTCCGTTACAAAATAAATACGCCACGAATGGTCTTTCTTGTATTGTACACTAGTATATACCTTGTACATAAGGTAGATTACGGAGAGACTACGTTAAAAAAGAGCTATGGCTCTGAAAAACAAAATAAATCTAATTATATTTACATTGGGAGCCTCTAGTCTACCTTCGACATTTCAAAGAATACCGGACATGAAATAATAATATACACAATATACAGTAAACATACAACAATGCGTTAAATAATTACATAGGATATGTGAAAATATAAATTAAAATTTAGAAAAAAATAATATAAACAATCAAAACTAAAAATATACAGGATCACAAAATATTTACATAAAAATTGAAACTTTAACGTAAATAAATTACAACCTACTTATCGAGTATTACATAAATGAAAAATTGTCCGTTTTATTTGCAATTTTTTCTTAAATTTATTTTTACACAAAGTAGGTAAACACTGCCTCAGCGGTCATTATGGTTAAAATAGTAGTATTTATCGAAAATATTAGTCAGTCGATTGAGGACGCCATGAGAAAAGATTCATAAATTCGTATACATTGAGAGTTGATAGTGAGCAGGCATACTAGAACTACGTGGGCCTGGGGCTAGGGATATAGTGACCGGGCCTACTAAGAAGCCAGGGGAGCTGGGGTCTGCTCAGGTCTAGGGCCGAATCCTCTTCCTTCTTCCTTTTGGTCCCTACCTCCTGAATAGACTTCAGCCCTGGCACAGGCCGCTTCTCCTTCTTGGTATTGTCCAACTTCTTCATATCGGCAGCTCTCATTAATTCGATCGAAACATCCGGTGTGACTTCTCTCCTTCTTTTGGCATCGTCCGGCTTCGGATTTTCCTGCGTTATTTCACATATTTCCTGAACTTTCTGCATTTCCTGCAATTTTCTTTTATAGCGTTGCATGCTCACTTCCTTTGAAGTGGGAGGAGATGCTGGTGTCGTGGTCTCAGCCTCCTCCTTCACCGGTTGAGGCTTGAATCTGTTGTTGAGCCAACTGGCCAGCCTAGATTCCCCATTGCCATTGGGACTGGGTGGTTTGTTATTTTGACCTGAATTATAGAGTTGTTGAATCCGCTGATCTAGAGTAGGCCCAGTTTTACTAATCACCCCCCCAGGGATTCCAGCTTTGCGCGCTGCACTTCCATTTTTTGGGAAAGTGGGTAATCGGTTGTTGATATTACTTTGTTGTATTAGACCGTTCTTATTCTCAGGTACATTGTTATTTAATCTCTGACCCGATATATTTTTCTGTTGGATAGATTTTTGTAAAGATTTACCGTTGAGAAAGGGTGATTTAGGCAGGACTGTCCGAGGCAAATTTTGGTGGATACCCTGCGGCCGAGGGGTTTCAGGCGACTTCCCGTTCATAGTCGGAATAGGTGATCCAGGGCTGTTAGATGTAGCTGTAGCTCCCAGCGTAGATGAGACGATTGGAGGAGTTTTGAGTTGTGCCATTATTGTTACGCTCCCATTACTAGTGTTCAGAGTTACTTGTGGGTTTTTGACACTAGCTGTTCCATTCATGGCAGGATTTTCTGGTGTTCCAGGTTCTGGCCACGACTTCTGATGTGGAGGTGATTGGTGATCATTTTGAGATTTCTGTGAGAGTAATTGTTGAGGTTGAGGCTGAGCCTGGCCTGACTGCAGTAACGGCTGCTGCTGGTTCTTTTGGTGCTGCACGGGTTGCTGTGTTGGTTGTTGTTGCACAGGCAGTAGAGGAAGTTGCTGCTGCACTGGCTGCTGTGAGAGTTGTTGCTGGATCGATGGTTGAGTCGATTGCTTTTGTGACAAATGTTGTGGGGATTGCTGCTGAAGCAAATTCTGTTGTGGCTGTTGCTGCACCAAATGTTGTTGTGGTTGTTGCTGAACCAAATGCTGTGTTGGTTGTTGTGTTTGTTGGTTCGTTAAAAGCTGTGGCGGTTGTTGCGCCAAATGCTGAGGCGATTGCTGCTGAGCTATAAGCTGTGTCGGTGGCGGTTGCACCTGCGATTGCTGTAAGACTGGTGGGCTTTTAGAAACCTTTAGCATTTGGTTAGTAACCTGTTTAACCTGATTGGAAATTATTCCAGATTGTTCACCTACAGCTGGCTGATGTTGCACCGGGAGCTGTGAAGACTGTTGGTCCTGTGGTTTCGTTTCTTTCATTTGATGAATGACTTGCTGGAGCTGGAGCTGAGGTTGAACTTGTAATTGTAAAATTTGTGGTTGTTGTGTTTGCAACTGTTGCATTTGATGACGCTGCACTTGTTGAAGGTGAATTTGTTGGAATTGCTGTTGTTGCAATAAATGTTGTTGTTGCAGATGTTGTTGAAGCTTTTGTTGCTGCTGTTGCATCAATTGATGCATTTGTTGCTTTTGATGTAGAAACTGCTGTTGTTTCTGTTGTTGCAAATGTTGATTTTTCATTTGCTGTTTCTGCTTTTGTTGCTGCATCTGTTGTAATTGCTTTTGCTTCTGTATGTGTAGCTGCTTCTGTTGCGGAGTCATGTTTAATTGGTGATTCGGGGAAGATAGAGGACTTTGTAACATTTGGGGACTAGAATTCTGCAACTGCGGTTGCTGGGCTTTATGTTCCGCTAAATCTGAGGCTATTTTATTTACAGATGGTTTAGGGCTAATTTTGCCATTTTTCTTTTCAACGATACCATTTTTAGGAGTAACAGGATGAGGCACAAGGAATTTGTGATCGTCTTTGTTGTCTACACGACACTGTCCCAACGACAGTAGGACACTCACTGAAAGCTCATCTTGCTTAGACAAGGCTCTCGGGGACGCCTGCATACTGTTCGCTTGCGGTTCAACTGCATCACTAATTTTCTTTTTATCTTCTTTCTTCTCTTCGTCTACCTTCTCTTTTTCTGGTGTCTCAGTTTTATCTAGTTGCGACGTTTTAACAATGTTTTCGTCGTTTTCCTTATTGTTTTCTACATTGTTCTCATCAGATTTCTTTTCAATGATCTTAATAGGCGAATTAGAACTTGTTTCTTTTTCTTCCTCGTTCTTTTTACTTTCTTTTGTGCTCTCAATAGAAGGTAGTTCTAGTGGTGGGGCTGTCAACTGCTTCATCACTACCTCTGGCATTCGATAATAAAACCTCATTGGACTATTCTGTAACAAAAAATAAAACGGTATAAGTAAACACTATGATGGACAAAAATGTTATCTTAATTAATTTTATGAAATAAAATACTTACTCTCTTCCAGGTGTAGATGTATGCAACATCCATCAAGGAATAAGAATCTGGAAGACACTCCCTCCTGTACATAATATCGACCTGAAACAAAAATAAAAAATAATTTTTAAATTATCTGGAATTCCAAAATTATTATGTATATACATAGTGTATAAGAAATATGTCAGAAGATTTTACCAAAATTTTTAAAAACACAATAAAATAAAGACAATTAAAATAAGCACTATACTTGATTACCAAATATATCCTTTTTTGGATTAATCTGAAAATAATTATTACGATTCCGTTCACTACAGAGGCAGGCTCCTCCAAAATTGATGGGACAGAGGGAGAGAGACAGTTACATAAGGCTTGAGGTGAGATCAGCTGTAAAGGGCAGAGAACAGAAATGTCAGTTGATTCCCTCCTCATTCGGCGCTTTCACTCTTCAGCACGTTACATAAAGGAGCGTCCCATTGTCCGTCCCAAGAAACAACCCTCTTTCGATGGATCGAATGCTGAGTTGTCCCTCCAACAATCGATATTCCGCAATACTTTACACGGTCGGGAGCCCTTCACTTCAAATAAATAAAATATCACAACCTGGAAGGTTGTTCTTGTACGATTCCTATAATGCTCTAGTATTTTTTCCCATAAATATAGAAATTAATTAATGGTTGTATATATTCTTTTTAATAAAAAATGAATATAAATACAATTATTAATCGAAATATTTGAGGAAACTGTGGTAATATTGAGCATATCCTTTTTTATGCAAAGATTCTGCACCCAGGCGGTTGGCGATGAAAGTTTTTTCCTAGATATTGTCAAAACCAAGTTTTAGTTATCTGTATGCACCTATTGTGTCAAGAGACTTTCGAAATAGATTAATTTTGTTTTCTCATATCTACCTTACTGTTTCTGCTTGCGTCCCCTGTACATTTTTAACCTTATAGCTTATGTAATTTTTTTTTTATATTCTAATCATTGTTTATTTTATAATAATACTATTTTTATTTCTTCCTTTCTTTTATTTTTATATAATTTCCTTTCACTAATTTTTACATAATTTTAACTCTACCTTAATTTACCCAGTTGTATCTTACTATACCAAAATGTTCTTAGTTCTTTTTGTATCTTTTTAGCCCTGAAGAAGCTCTACAAAGTGGGGCGAAACGTCTATAAATAATTGTTAACTATTTTTGTCCTGTTTTAACCCCGGCCCTGACGATCTTCTCCAAAATTTGAATTAATGCGGCCAGCTATTTATATATGTAGTTACTATGAACGTGGTACTGACACCTAAGTTATTGTTGTGTGGTTGTTATGAACTAGTTCCTTATTGTTTTCATGGAATATTTTAGATTTTCCTCATTCAGACCCCCAAGTAACAGCACTTTTCCAAAATGGAACCCATCCTCCAAATTGTATTACTTGATATAAATTCAAATATTGATTCAGATACTCCTTGTGTTATTTCAAATAACACTTTTAATTCAATAATATATATGATGGCAAAATATACTAAATTGAAAGCCCAACTTTGATTTCTTCTACTTAACTAGGAGTCCAAAAAAACATCATAATTTTGAATACATCCTTTTTTTTTTTTTTTTTTGCAACAACTATTTTAATTGAATTAATTCATAAACAATTTTTATGTAATCTTGTTTTTGGAAAATTCCATACTACCACCTCCTTCAATTATGGAATCATACTTTTATATATTCTCAATATTTGCGAAAAATGTAAGAATTTCTAAGCAAAAATTTATCAAAAATATAATTTTCTTTTGTTTAATGAGATAATAACGTTTTTTTTTGCAAAAACTAATTTAAATTAAAATGTTGATAACGTATTTATAGGTATATAAAGTTTTGCACCGACTACTGAACATTTTTGATCAATTAAAAATATTAGAAGGTAGACAGACAGGTGGGATATATGTGCCAGGTAGTTTAACCATTTTCCAGGCTTTGAGACCAGGCGGTTGGCCGAACAGTGAATCCTTGATTAGGGACTCGTGTCATGCAACACAGAAGTCAATTGGGTTACCACCGGACCACGCACATCCCAGAACACGCATATGCGGAGGGAACCACCACTGTGACTCAATTCAATTCGTATTGCTACGAAGATATTTCTCGATCTAGACAAGCATGAACCTAGACAAGACAGCCCTGCCAGGAGAGAGATGGCGGCAGAGAGAGACAGCTAGAGCGGTGCCCTTGGCTTAGATTTACCTTTTTTCGGTGGCCGGAGGGGGGAGGGGACGAGGGGCGCTGTTGCCACGTCTCATTACCGACCAATTAGCGCCCGGTATATCATCCTTAGCACTTTCTCTCTCTTTGTCATTTGTCAATTCCTTTTTCTTTTTTTTTTTTTTTTTGTAATAACAACGCTCGTTGGACTATTCAACTCTTCATCAGAGGACACGCATAGAATCTTCTCTCAAACTGAATAAAAACAAAGTATTTCCCGAAGTAAATAAGCACCCATAAAGTATAAAATAGAAAAATAGATTCAATGAGAATACGTCTTATTATCAAGTGGAACTACCAACAAGATAACATTAGTATTATAATTTCACTAAATAACTATACAAGACATTTTGGAACAGACAAAGTCAAAGTTTATGAATGATAATTTCATCCTTAATCAAAGCATCTATCAATTAAAAAAAAAACATAAAACCACAATCATTGAACAAACAATGGGCCAATTAAAGAAAAGGTCACTATCAACCACAAACCACTCACAACAATTACTTGCCACACTAAAAAAAAAAAAAACAGCTACCGACTAGACAGTGACAAATGCTTAAGCAACGAAAATATAATCATTTAAACCTTATCAGATACTTTGAAATAGGTTTTAATAACCTCAAAAAAATCTTTAATTATTTACTAATTCATCACAAATACAATAATAAAGGAACAGTCTAATATAAATCACATTCAATAATGAAGAACTAAGGCATTGGAAATACGCCAGCGGAACTTTTTGTATTATATAGTCCCGAGGCCTTCTTCTTTTCGCACCCGCAGAACATTATGGGGAATTAATTGTGCATTAAGGTTAGAAACTATAGTGTTAAGAATGTCATAGTACGTTCTTAGTATGGGCTCTATAGAGATTTTATTATTATTTATCTTGTTAGTTATTTATTATTATTGCTTTATAGAGATTTTATTACTGTTTATTTTAATTTTTATTATCATTATTACTATTTTATAATTATGGTATGAACATGATCATTCATTCATCACTATTACTTAGCAGATTTTTCTTATCAATAAATAAAATTTGGGCTTAATCTGTAACATCAAAAGCTTTTATATTTCTGCTGTTAATAATATTTATTTTGATATATTTTTTATTGATATAATTATTTTTATTTAATGTTTATTATCAATTTAAATTAAACAATAATTATTTTATTTATTATTTTTTATGCCAATAATGTACTAAATCTCAACAGACAGGGTTTTTTCTTCTATTCCATTAACTTTTTTATTAATGACAAGGATTATATAATCCTTTTTGTTATAAATTTAACATATGCGTTGAATAAATTTTTCGTAATAAATTAAATTTATTTACCTATCTGAATAGATTAATATTTCTGCACTAATATATACTTATTTTTTACTTTCTTTATTTTTCTACATCAGGTTTTTTATTTTGTTTGATTGTTAACATAACTGAAAAAAATTAAACTATTATAAAACACAAACTTTGAAGAAAAATTATGATAAACTAACTAAATGAGTAACAAGACGGTAGAGATCCCAAACTAAACACAAGACTGATTCCAAACTGCTAAGCCAAATAGAGGGTCTCTCCATCTCAGCTAATGAAAACTTTATAAAGGACAGATGGTTCCTAATCCTTAGGATGGTCTTAGCTTAGATGGTCCCTAAAACATTTCGTCCTTTACCTAAAAAGGACGGACAGGAAAAAATAAAATATTAACTGAACTCTTAAAACTCGTCTACAATCAATACGTTGTATCAAAAAAAAAAAATTATATATATAAATAATTGATCCTACAATTTCAAATAACGAAGAAGATTGTCAGGGTTTTGGTCAAAAAATTATAAAAATAGTTTGCAACTATTTATTTTCCGACGTTTCGCCCCATTTTGTAGAGCTTCATCTGCGCTAAAAGTTACAAAAACAATTTTTAAAAATAAGATCATTTTTACAAAATTTTAAATGTACCTGTATGTCAAAATGTTTTAAGTTGCTTTTTCATCTTTTTAACTCTGGTGAAGCTCTACGAAGTGGGGCGAAACGTCGGATAATAACTAGTAGCTAACTATTTTTGTTCTTTTTTGACAGCAACCCTGACCATCTTATTCGTTATTTAAAAAAATTTGTTTGCATAGGAAAATAATATAGAAAAAAATGTATTTTAATAATATTTATTTTAAACTAGCATGTAAACGTGAAACGTAATGTGAGAACTGTTATAATTTTTTATTTATGTTCAAGAAAAACAATCTTATAGTGTCATTATTATTTATAAAATATTTACTATTACTTTCATTTTATTTATAATTTCCCATTACACATACTGTTTGAATAATGGTGACACATTAATAGCTGCTAATTTCTTATTTTTATATACGACCATTGATAATTTTCTATTTTTAAGCGGGGAAAAACACGTTAAAATTTAACAAAGCCCGAGATAGCAAAAATTGCATATTTTAGACTACGTATCGTATAGGAATCATCCACGAATAGTTGGAGATTTTTATCATTAATCGATAAAAAGACCGGAAATCGATCTACTTTACATCGCCTCCTCCATGTCCAACTATTATATGGAACAAGATCAGATTAGCGGAAACAAGTATGTCAAAAATTACCCCAGCCTTGAGGTAGATGGTCAGTCTAGATATTGCTGGACAACAGGTGCCACGAGGTTTCGGCGTCAGCTAACCCGTCGGCATCAGGCATCATCTGAATATTCATGCACCTAACAGACCAGTTAATCATCATTACATCGTACGGACATGTTTGTTTATGTACCTGTCACTAGGATCACACTCATGTACAAGTGGAGTCAGGCAGTGTTAGGTAAATGTACATATATTATTAAGAAAAAAAAAGGGGAGTGAATCGACCAACGCGTCAAGTTGCTTACGACATGACACTTGACTCATCAGCGACTGATTGCACCGGGCGTCCTTGACTTGAGGCAATTACGTTGCACCCCTTCAGCCTCACTTTTTTTTCTTTCTTTCATTTTCTTAAATGTTCCTACCCAGCTGACTGCCTTCCCCTAGTCGGCACGAGCACGATGGATATCGTATCCAAACCAATCCTATCTCATCATAGAGATTCAACAATCATCTCTAAAATTTAAGAACTCCATATAAAGAGACTTAAATCGATTAACATAATCCATCTAGAGGAACCTGTGAAAATAATTCGCTGAAAAATATGATGCTTCCATAATCTATGAAAAAAAAATCAGGTCTTTGGTAAGCTTAGCACAAGTAAAGGAATTGTAAAAAACATATCTAATCCTCGTCGTAAAATCGAGACTCAAAAAATTAATTTATAAAATTATTTACGATTTATCAATAAATTTGATTAAGCACTAATTTACTCTGCTAAGGAGCGCAAAAATCTGATTAATGGTGAAAATCTGCTGAGAATTGTTCGAAGTTTTATTGTATACTTCGTAACTTGCACAACTGAGCTTACAAGCTTTGACAAACGTTCGTGGAAATAAGGAAGGAAAAAAGAAAAATCGAAGCAGATAGCCTGAATTCCGAAACGGAAAAAATGGGGGCTGAAAACTCCGAGCGACGAGGATTGTTGAGCCGGCAGAGATGGAAGATAAGGGACCTAATAAACTGCTGGAGTTCTGGAGAAGGCCGAGCTTAGATCAGTATGTTCGTATCGTAATGCTTAATCGGATGCTTCGTCTGGAATTCCAGATCTGTCTGTCTGTTCGCCTCATTCATTCATTAGAAAATGAGATTACCCTCATAAAACTATAAGTATGAATGAAGTTGCGTCTGCGAGTTAAAAATTGCAAATTAAGAGTAGTATTTCAAATAAAAAATTAAAAAAAGGTAAAACAAACAACAATAATTTATTTATAAATCTAAATCATACAAAAAAAATTTTTAGTTTACTTTTTTTTTGATACATTAGAAATACAACATTTTTTAAAGCAATAGTTATATTACGTTTTTAATTTGAAAATTCAGGTTAAAATCATAAAATTAATTTTTATAGGACTCTACTTATTACTGCGTATTTTAAGACTGTTACAAATATATAAATAAACTAATTCTGTTTTATCCTTTTTCAAAAAAATTCTAATGCATTTTAGAATGATTGGCTTCTGTGTTTGCGAAAATATTTTATGATTATTAGTACTTAAATAATTACAGGATGAAAACTAATTAATACCAAAAAGAACAAAATTATTTTCCAAATGAAAATTGAAAAATAAAAATAAGAAAATTAACAGTTTGACCGAGACATAACTTAAACGACAGCCACCCACGAGCCAATATTTGCGAATACGGCCATTCTTATAGATGTTATCTCTGTTGACCCCACATACAACACCCCAGGGTTTCGCTATATACAGAACTGAAATATGATTTTCTTTTACGAATTTAGTATTGGTACAGGACAAAAGGAAAAATTAAAATACTGGCGAAATTTTCAATTATTATAAGAAAAAATATATATTAATACGATATAATTTAATAATTCAACATGTCTCATATTTACATCATAGATAAACATGAGGATACTGTATTTTAAAACAAAACAAATGAACAAGGTAGTCTTCGAAACGCCATCAAGTATAAAAAATTCCTAAAATATTTCTTAAGGAATCAATATAAAATAGTCAATTTAATAAAAAATATAAAATTCAAATTTAAAACGGAATAATGTTCAGAAAAAATATTTAATGCCTCATTACAAAAAAAAAAATATATTAGATACACTACTCCGACAATTTAATCAAGATATGTTTAAGCAACAAAAAGGAAAACGTTTAATATTTAAAAAATAGTAGAATTATAAGTATAAATAAGTAATTTAAAATGGTTAACTAAATAAGTTATTTAAGTATAAAAATAAGCAAATTTGATTTGTTTTCAGAACTGCATCACGTTCTTCATTACTTATTTATTTATATTTTTAACGTTAAAACAATCTGGGTCAAACAAATTTTAAAGAAATTAGGGGTTCAGCAATCATTTTTTTATATTAATTAATTAAAGATATTTGTCTAAAAAGGATCTAATTACCATTTTAGGTACATACGACATAAGAAAAAAAATTACCTTTGACTAAATAAAAATATTTTTATTTACAGCAAATAAGAAGCCTCCATCATGGACTAATCAGGTTAGAAACTTTTTCACTAAGAAATAGTTTAATTAAAACTGTTAAATAGTTTAGTTAGAACCTTTTTAGAAGCCCGTTAAATCTGCAACCAAAAAATCGTATATAATGTCAAATGAAAAGGTTTGTTTAAAAACGATTTGGAAGAGTAAAGATTAGAATTTACTTTCAGGACCCATGATACACTTACAAATAATTAGTTTACTATTAACATAGGCAAACCATGTATATAATTTTAGTGTTTGCTGTGTTAAGGGTAAAAAAAAATTACTATACTAGAGCTCAGTACATTCGATCTAGTTTATATATTTATGTTTTTGACTTGATTTCTTCACACAGCAAACACGGATATAAAAGCGATATTTATAACGTATAAATAAAGATATTTCAACTTACATTACAATTTGAACTGAGCCCATACTTCTGCCGTAGGAACTTCTTGAGGTGAAGCATCTTAAAACCAGCTGGGCACTGGAGGTAACGCTTTGGGCCAGATGGAGCGAACTGAAATAACAGATATATTTAGAATAAAATAATTAAAAACTATCTATAATTAAACTATAATTATTCTACAAGAATATTGTAAAAGTTATTTCTAGAAAATGAAGCAACAATAGGCTCAACTCTAAAAAAGTAGAAACTCAACAATAATGAAAACAGGCACAAATCAAAAAAATACAGAAAAAAATAAATTATGTTTTGTTAATTGGGAAAAATGGGAAGGGTCAGTTAATGCAATATTACGAATAAGGCTCAAAATAAAAATAATCATAAAAATCTTTCAAAAGAGACACAATACTATAAAAAACCTAAAAACAGCAGTTTTTGAGTTGAGCCTCACTGAACCATTCTGAATGTGCATCTGAAATTTAGAAAAAATCTAAGATAATTTTAAGTCTGCAACGAGTCGAGTTGTTGTTTGAAGATTTGTTTTCATCAAAAGTTTAGATACAGAATTGTCAACAGTAAAATGGATTGCTAAGAAAATATTTACTTTGCATCCCTATTATAAATGTACTTTAAGAGTGAACTGGATTTATGCTAATTGAATCAGTTAATGAAGCATACAAAAAAAAATAAATAAACTGCATTAGAAATGAGGTATAAAACATTTTAATAGTTGCTGTTATGAACTTATGTTAAACAGCTATATTATTGACGAGAATATAATAATAATAGTATAAAAACATTAATAATTATATAATGAAATTATAACTTTATATTACCTGGGGAGGCTTCGGACTGCTGTTATTGGACCATTCCTCTTTCTCCCGTTCTCTGTAAAAAAAAATGAAAGAATACTTATTTATTGGTGGCAATTTGCGATTATCATGATTGTGCTCATTTATATACACACAAAAAATAAATAAATATAGGGATAATAATAAAATAAATGGAAAAAATAAATCAATCAATATTATTTAAAAACACAAATACAATAATATTAAAAATATAATTATATTTCATTGATATAAATTGTCTTATTCCATTGTGAATTGATATGGTCTGCTTTAAAGAGTTCTTTTGATAATGATATACGATTTAAGTTTACTGTTGGTGTATACGTAATACATCATAGAATATTTTAAAAAAATATACAAGTAACTTTATTTTATTCAAAACGCCCTATTTATTAAATTACTTTTGCCTAGGTAATAATTGTTGATTAAACAACAATATTTGAACATAGTATTTACAACAGTCCATCCAATATTCATTTATGTTAAGTGATTCCCTATTATGTCACATTTTCATTTATATGAGAGCGCAGAACCGAGGAACAATTTAACATTTCTAAACCACGAAATTACCAGGCCAGGCTGATATCGAAGCTCTATCTAAAACTTCCCAAGACTATTTATAAATAATCTAGCAAGATGAGAAATATTTAAATAGACTGAGGTGATAAAATACACCAACGTTGGTTTAAACCACAGCATCTCAAGAGCCTGTGAATTTTTATCGCCTCTAGCACTTGGAGACAGAACTTAAGTGGTGATAAGTGTTGGGACGCTAGGCATGCAATAATGGTTCGAGACATTTTCTCGTTCAGTTATATTAGGTTTATGCTTATTCTAAAATGAAATAAAATGTTTCCCATTCATTGAACTATCGGTCAAGGTTATTATTTAATAAGAAAAAATTCTATTAATTATCAATTTAATAAATTAGAAACATTTTCATAGCTATGAAAGATAATAAAATAAATGAATTATTTTTAGTTGCGGAAAATGATTCAAGTACAAAGGTTACAACTTTAATTCATTATGATCTACTTAGAAATATATAAAATTTATTTAATAAGAACTAAGTTAAATTATTTTAATTAAATTATCTTCTTCTTTTATAATTGTATTTTTGTTTGGGAGAGGGAGGAATGAAAGAGCGAAGAGAATAGTCAACTTCTGTTCGGATGATGATCAATAATTAGAAATAATTGGGAGGAAATCATATCGGATCAAGCAAGAAACAGAGGAATCACTCTAGGTGAAGTTAAGAAATTGGCAACGGATGTATTTAAGAAATGGATCCAGATTTTCTCGACATTGTAATGTATGTGAGTTGGTTTAGTTAAGTGAATAGTTACTCCAATGGCATAGGATATAAAACAAATATATATTAATAGATATATTATAATAAATTTTTAATTTTATTGTTTGTAATATTTTTATGTATGTTAAATAGAACATTATTTAATAGCATAATAGTACTATACTGCTTTGATGAACAATACATCTATTTTAAAATATGTGTATAGATATACTATACCTGTCACAATAAATAAACTATATAACTTATTTAATACTAAATTAGGTCCTTAATCTTTTACAAACATTGTACGTCAACAGTAAGTGATCGTGAATCTTTTAAACAGTTTTTTATATTAAATTATGGATTGGAATCAAGATGGCTTCTGATAAATTTATTCCAATTATGCTTATGAGTTCCAGGCACATGGTTTCCGAAGGAAGGCATATATTCATCAGGCAACGATAACCACAAAGCTCATGACATCTGTTGGGCATTACCATTCCATCCCTTCCTACGCCACCAACTCCCTAATTTAGCATAACAATACAATTATAAATCCCCCGAAGCTCCCCTCCCCGGCGTGCTTTTTTTTTGGCGAATTTTATTTCCTTAAAAGCAGGGGCTGAAGGATATCTTTTATGCTTGAAGGAGGGGATAAGGCGGGTACGGGAATATCTCAGGAGACCCCGACCAATAAATAATACTCGATGTCCTGTGAAAAGAAAATTTCAAAGGAAATCACCCCCTTTCCCTTTTACATTTTCCCTCCCGTTTCACCAAGGGGTTGGCGAATTTAGCCGGTCTCCATTTCATATATGCTAAGAAGATATGAGGGAGGAAAACATAACTAGTTACTTCGGAAATGGAAGTTCTTCCACTAAAATTCTATTCAAGATGAAAACCGGGAAAAACGAGATAAGAAATCGGAAATTAAACAGGATCTGATGTTGAATCAAAATCAAGAATTTTAATATAACTCCACAAATATTAATATATCGATCTTATAACGTACACATATTAATTTTAACGATTTCATTTAGTCTGTTGGCTTAAAAAGTAGAGTTTCAGTACTTTGTAAGGCAGAACTATTACTAGACCAACGGTTGTGCAAGGAGGTGATTTGGTCAGAATCACGCTCGACCACCAGATTTATACCCAATTAAGGGTATCCAATTTATGAAGCTGGGTGAACCCCAGGAGGGCTCCGTAACCCACAGGGTTGACTCACTGGAACAGTGCAAAAGAAAACAATTTTCTGCTCAGCTGGATTCGAACCCAGGTCCTTGGAATTAGTAGCATCTATAGAATTACTACGGTACCAACTCGCTCCCCTTAAAAAAGTATATATGTATAAAATATTTTTTTTTTGGAACTTGTTTATGATTATTAATTTATTTATTAATTTTTTTTATTATTTATTTGGAACTTATATTTAAGAAGATGTGGCTACTGAAAGATAAGGAAAGACATTAGAATGCAAAATAAAATATTATCCAACGTTAAAAACCTAGCAATTTATTTTAAGATATTGTCCTCACCTCTTAAAATACTGTTCCTACCATATAATGTATGTAACGTATGTTTCTGTAAAAAGGGCGAATTCGACGATTTT
Source organism: Halyomorpha halys (assembly GCF_000696795.3). Lineage (NCBI taxonomy): Eukaryota > Metazoa > Arthropoda > Insecta > Hemiptera > Pentatomidae > Halyomorpha > Halyomorpha halys. The sequence goes on from NW_027107167.1 coordinate 210,150, forward strand.
AACATTTTCATATTTGGGATTTTTAACAAAAATATTCATCTAAACTAATAAGTTCAAATTTGAGATACGTAATGAGGTTCTCAAAAATATAAACATGTAGGTTTTTCGTCCGAAACCAATTTACCAGACTAGATAAGGCAAGACAACGCCGAAGAAATGGCACTTTCGGTTAAAAGCACCTCATAGCTCTCAGGTTAGAGAGAAACAGTTTGCAAACAACGCAATTGGCCAAATGCGCCGCAAAGGGAGGGAGACACTAATAGAGTCATTAATATTAGAGTAAGGTATTTGGGAGGAAGGGTAAGGGCACTTTCATTTTGATTGGACCCGGGGGTTAGGATCTTAAAGGATTTACAGGATACATCTCAATTAAACCTCCCCCACCGCCTTCGCGGCGGGCCAATCAGCTTGGATTTTTCATTTAACTTCTCTCCCCCCCCCCTTCCTCGTTAATTAAAACACTATCAAAAGTAAAAAGCTCTCCTGGAGAAACTTTTGCCGACTCTTGAAAATTCATTAAACGGATTTCGAAGGGAGGAATCACTGTTTTTAAGTTGTAAAAGAATCTAGTATAAAAAAGTTAAAATTTATTGGAGGCTAGAGGTAAGGGTATTTCTGGTATATCTGGATATTTCGGGTAGTAAGAATATTTCTGAAAATGGATTCCAATATTTTTTTTCGAATCAACGAGAAATAGGTATTTTATCATATTATCGTTATTATCACTATTTAGTGTGTTAATAGTATATAATGTGTTAATAGTATAATAGTATTAATATTAATAACCTTAATAGAATTAATAAATAAACTATTTAGTGTATTTAACCTTAATAGAATTAAGAAATAAACTATTTCGTGCATTTAATCTTAATAGAATTAATAAACAAACTTTTTAGTGTATTTAACCTTAATAGAATAATTAAATAAACTATTTAGTGTATTTAACCTTAATATAATTAAGAAATAAACTATTTCGTGCATTTAATCTTAATAGAATTAATAAACAAACTTTTTAGTGTATGTAACCTTAATAGAATAATTAAATAAACTATTTAGTGTATTTAATCTAAAAGCTTTAAATTATGCACTAGACATCGATAGGTCAAAAAGCAATAAAAAAAAAAAAAAAAAAACTTCCCCTAAAGTACCTTTTAGTTTTCTTTATTTGAAAAAAATTACCTATATCACTTTCTTAATAGTCATTAAACATAGATTATCAACTTGTAAAAAAAATAAACTGTTTTTAAAAAATCCAAGTTATAATTCGAAGCTCGTTAAATGCACCATGAAGAAGTTTTTTTAAAAATTAATATAAGGCAATCCACAGCGAAGGTGATGTTTGCTTAGTTATCTACAGTTGACCAACCGACTGTAACCATGGTGGGGGGTCAAGTTTTTTATTTTGTGAGACCGCCACTTAATGAAAAAAGTCAACGCCCCAAGCCGGATTCGAACCGGCGCCGCCTGCAGATCTCGGACCGATAGACCAGGCGCCTAACCATCTGAGCCACGGAAAGTCCCATGAAGAACTTTATGAACATTATTTTTCTAAGAGTAGTTTTCATGCTATTTGCCAATATATTCAGAAAATGTAAATCATCTCGTTATTTTGACAATATATATTTCATAAAGTCAAATAATTGAAATGGTTAATTTTTTTCCTCCATCTATTTCTTGATTTTTTTCGATTTCTAACAATACAACTTCAGTATTTACCTAGTAATTATAAAATTATAAATCCTGGGATCATTACATTTGAAAATTACCAAAAACAAGTATCATAAAAATCTCCACAGTAGAATGGGAAAAGGAACAGAAAGAGACGTCGGTGATTTATGGAGTAGAGTCGTGCTGACTAAGGCAGTATTACCAGCCAGCCCTAACATTACATCGCCCTGCAAATGAGATCTAACTGCCAAAAAAGTTTAACGATGCCATAAGACGAAGAAAACTACGGGTAATAATGGCTTTAGTCCTATTTACAGCTGATTGTACTTACTTTCACGATCATGACAGTAATTTTTAGCAGATAATGCGGTGTATAATGAAGAATACAGTTCCGTCGGGGCTCAACTCAAAAGTTAGAGAAATTCCGAGATAATATCAACTGCTACAATTCAAGAAAATAAGTGACAATTCTGAGGAAATACAATAACTATAAATAGAAAAATTAGGCTATAAAAGGTTCTGAACAATTTCGTTCATATGTCTAAGCAAAACGTATTAGCACAAGAGGAAAAAAATTAACTATTTCAACCTAATTTTGGATTACTTTAATGAACACTATGTATAATTACTAGTCAAAAATTATGAGGGCGAAGTATGATAGGGGGAAAAATAAGGCGGCTTTTTTAAAACGTTAAAAACAAATATTTTTTTCATTCGAAGCTTAACATTGTTAAAACTATAAGCACAACTAGAAAACTTAATAAATAATTTAAAATACAGGAAATTTGCTAAAAGATGAGGCCTAAAATATCATAAAAGCCACTACATCGACGAGGATAAACGTCATTAACTACGTTTTAGCATATTAAGCCAACTTTAATTTGATTGCTAATAGATATCTATACGTCTCATGGAGATAAAGATTTCCCATAGTAAATTCAATAACTACAGATCATTTACCTCGAGAATTATATCATGAAAACTTTACTAAAACTTTATCCCGAGAACTAGCTTAGAAGCTAGGCTTCAAATTATAACAAATTAACTCTGCTTCAAATAATATTCTATTAGGTTTTCTAGTATAGTATGTAGGAGCTCTGATTGAAACAGTTTTTTCTTTTTTAACATTTTGAAAAAAAAAAAAACGCCATTTTGTATCCCTCCTGACTATATCAATTAAACTCATCAATTTTGAATAGTAATTACAAGAGGAGAAAAAAATCAGCTATTTCAACCCAATTTTTTGATTAAAGACTTTATTCCGGGAACTATTGAACGTAGTAATTTTTACTAGAGCTCAAATTTGAGCAAATTAACCCTGTTTCATATAATATTCTATTAGGTTTTCTATTGTAGAATGTAGGAGCTCCTAATGAAAAATTAATATTTTGAAAAATCGCCCTTTTTTATTCCATCTAACTATAATACCATACTCATCAATTATAGTTTTCATTAAAGTAATAAAAAATTGAGGTGAAATAACTGTTGTTTTTTTCACCGGTCTCTTATACTGTAAGTCGTGGAACCGTTTGTTGGAAAGTAGTGTTAAAAAGTTTTCTTTTTTTTTTTGGTCATTTTGTGTTTTTTAAATTTAGCATGAGCAAGTCAATTTAAATTCTAGAATATAAAAATGAACATTACATTTCTACAGTGGCGGTTATTTAATTTTAAATCGTCATAAATTTAGAATTTTTTGTTAATAACGAACATATTATTAACGAATATGTATTAGTGAATGAAATACCTTGTTATTTTTTAAATAAATATAACATATATACAGGAATTTATTTTCCTAAATAACTAAAACAGTACAGTATCACTTCAGACTTGAGTCTTAAATACCTTAAGGCAGTATAAGAAAGAAAATTAAAATTAAAAGTTAAAAATATTATGATAAAGTATAATAGTGTAAATTAATTGTGATTAAAAGTTTTAATTTAATGTGAAGAATTGAATATTAAATAAATAGGGTAAAATTTTGACTGAAATTATTTAATTGGATAGAATAGCCTGCATAAAGTTTATTAAAATTGATATTATAAATTTGTAATAAGGACGGTCGAATTGTCCGAAACGTCGGATTTATAAAGAAAATTGTTTTGAGACTAAAATTAGATAACATACTACATATTTACCTATTGTATTATTTTGTACAGTTGTAAATTACTATAATTTTAAATAATTAAAAAAAAAATTAGATAAAATTTATTTTACTTTTATAAAAATAGAATATTTTAGTTTGATGGAGTATGCATAGTAATGTAATATTTGATTTTTTTTTTTAAATAAACTTTAGAAGCTCGTATTTTCAGACTCTGGACATAAAATTAGCTGTTGATACAGTTTACCTCTATCTATGTTTTTATCTTTCATTTTTAAATATTTTTAAATTTTATATAAATTGTAATTCAGTACTTAAGCTTCATTACGGACACTTTGCTGCTGTACTAAAGTACCGCATACATCATTCAAAATTCACATGGAAGGCATTAATATCGATAATAAAAATTATAAATAATGAGATAATATTAAAACATATATATATATCCGAATCTACACCTTCTTCGCAAGTAGATAGCAGCACATAGACGAGCTAATTGAAGACAGGACGAGGTAACTGGAACGATAACGGATCTAACGGTACTGTGGGAGTACGCTTCATCAATGGGCCGCTTCCCCTCCGTCTTCGCGGAGCCGTTTGGAAATAGTTTGGTGCACTTTGGAGGTCATCCAAACTGCATTCATGGCTCATGGGTCAGTGCAATAATTGTTCATCAGACTCTAGACTTGTATGGCGATTTAGAACTATTTGTACCATATATTTATCAATGCATATCTTTATCAACATAATAAACTTATGAAACAAATAATTAATAAGCTATACTCACATTTTATATAAAATGCTTTTCAATATAATAAATAAATAACTATTAGGTGTTAATACGATAACTATATAGGTGTTAAAAAAAATATATAGAGTTTAAAAAAACTAAATTGGTGTTAATACGTTTTCAAAATTACTTCAAGGGCACCCAACTTCACTAATTGCACAAAATATATTTCTATTATTTTTTTAAGTATATAGACACTTTAACTTCTATATCATATTTTCCTATTAAACTTCTTAATAGGTTTCCAAGTCAAGAGGACTTAAAACACTCACACAAGGCATTATATTCATGACGACATAAGCATTAAATAAAATATGAAAACTCTTTATTTTTGAAAAAGTTAAAAGAAATTTAATAACCTCTAATAAAAAAAATTAGAAACCAAAAGATAAAATTAGTAAGGATGAACCACCTGGATGCAAAAGGGAATGAGAAAAAAATAACAAATTAATTTGAAGACAGGATTTTAGGAAATGTTACTTAAACCATCAATACAGACAAAACAATAGTTCTTAATTTAAATTTTTATTCTTAACTAGATTCAGCTAGCAATTAAATTCTTTCCATCTAATGATTTAAAAAACTTCAAGAAACTCTGGTAAAGTCTAAAATTTATCTAAACATTTTAGTTTTCTTTTTAATTTTTTTAAATTATCCGCTAATATCTAAATTACATATTTTCTTTAATAATAGAATTTAATGTAATTCAATGAAAACTTATTTATTTGATTTTATTATTTTTTATTTAATTCTTAATTTAAACAGATGTCAACTAATCCTTCAACAAAATTCACACTCATATTTTGAGATAAAATTTAAAATTTTAATTCCAAATTAATTTTTTTAATCAATTTCAAAATTATTTTTGTATATTTTATTTTATTCATATCTAGATAATTTTGTCCTAATTTCTTAATGAGAAAAGTTCGAGCTTATTAGACCAAACATTTTTTTCAGATTTTATTATCATACTGTGATATGAAACTGCATTTAAAAAATACAATATTATTTTTTTTTTGTATCTCTCTTTAAAATAAATCATATTTTAAGGGACTTTTCTGGCTAGATTTTAATTCAGAACACTTTTTTAGTTTTTAATACCTACCACTGGTACAATGAAACATAACAATGGACCCTCATTACTTCCTAAGACAACTCGGACAGTTCCAGTTGAGCTGATAGATAGCTCCGTTAAAGAGGGACCAACTCTCTCGGAGAAGAGAGTCGTGACGAAAACAAGTTATCAGATGACTAAGAGAAGACAGTAATATAGGCAAAAAGTTGGTAGCAAACAATGGGCTTTATTAAGTCCCCCGGCGGAGCTTGGCTAAGCCCCCTAATGCTCGCGCGGGTCAGATCCCGCTCCGTTAATAATTCATGAGAGGACTCCCGGTAATCTCAACCTACCCGCTACACCTTTTAAAACATCGTCTCTATTAAGGCTTTGCCAAACAAATTTTTTTTTTATTTTGTCATTTACATACTTTTTATTCGGACTTCGTCGGTTTCGCAGTAAAGCCAATTAACACCGGAATATATAATTTATCGATCGAGGGTAGCAAACGCAGGTCTAATTTCAGGACTTTTTTTTTTTAAGACAAAGTTCCTCACTCATATCCAATTAAAAGAAAAAAAGTTGATTCGTTCCATTCATGTGCGCGATTAAAATTATATTTTAAGTTCCAGTGGTTTCAAAACATCATTTTTAGCTACAGAGAAGCGTTGGAAACTGTTAAAAAAATTGTTTTAAATGATATCAAAAAGTTATATGCAATAAAGTGTCATAAAAAACCAAAGAGGATTAATAAATACAGAATTACAGGAATATTAAACATTTTTTTTACTCGAAATTATAAAATATGAACTTACATCGATTTTGGACACCAATTTAGTGATTGATTGTATATATTTTTGTTTTAACATTGATTTTCTTCAGAAAACATACGTAAAATTTTCTCTAAACTTATTATTATCTATAACCTTTTAAAAAAATTAATTCCTAAGCAATGACCTATTTTAAAATTTATATTATTGTCTTTATGCAAATATATAAAAATATTTTTTTAATATTTAAATTTAAATTATCTGTAGCTTAAGTTTAAGCATGTTTACCACCAAGAATTATTAACAACTTATAAAAGCACTGAGCAATTAAATGCCAGCCGGATGTTTTTATCAATTTACTTATAATATGACAAACAATAATGATAAAACTATTTCATAAAATATTATGTTAAATTATTACTATATCACAAAAAAATATTTCAATAAATTTTAATTCATTTGAAAAAATAGTAATACAAATACTAGCCTACATAATTACAAATGTACTTTATATGCCTCTTCATTTCCTTCTAATCTATTTTATTTAATTGAGTAAGTAGTCAAGGTTTTTTTTAATTGCATTTTTTTAATAACATTACGAAGATCACACAAATACTTTTTAAAAAACTTTTAAATGATAAGATTTTTTTTTTCTTGCTGTCACATTGCGTAAACTTCACAATGCCACAAATAGATATTATTTTCTAAAAGTTGAATAAAAAACTTACAAAAAAAAAAAAATTACGTAAACAAGAAAAGGAAAAAAAAATAACTTGAATAAAACCACAGACAGCGGAAGTGCGGTGAAGAAGCGTCAGAGGTGTAATGAAGAAAGCAGACAGCCCTTACCTGGGGGCCTGTTGACGTGGTTAGGGTTGATAAACAGTTCGAGGAGAAGAGACGGGGAGTATGGGAAGGAGGGAGGGAGGAGAGTGATCAGGAGGGAGATGAGGAGGGAGGGATATCGATCCAAGGGAGCGTCATCGGGGTTACCAAGGCAACGGGGGCGGGCAGGCCCCACCCCCCTGCCGTCTCCAGTCCGGGCCTTGGGGCACTTCGGGGGTGGCTCGTTTCTATCTTGTGCCCAATCGATCCTCTACGAGTATCTTGAAGGAGAGGTTTCCAAAATTGTCGATGCAAATTCTATATTCATCAACTTTAAATTTTTCTAGTACAAATAAAAATATAATGAAAACTGTCATGAATGACAGCAATTGAATAAGATGAAATAGGAATCATAGTTTGACAACTATAGGAATAGGTAAACTATGTTATATATATGAGGAGAAGATGGTTGGGGGTGCGGTCAATGAAACACAAATAAGTATGACACTTATCATTATATCACGATTCATACTTATTTGTGTTTCATTGACCGCACCCCCAACCATCTTCTCCTCATTTATCATCCACGGTCAACTATCTCTCATAATTATGTTATATATATGGCAGGATCTGAGATACTGCAGTATGTGAGTTACTGGAGTGAGATTCCAGTGAGTCATATATAGTCAATCTCAATGCCTGGAATGAATTACAGTTCTTTATATTAGATTCACCGATAAGAATTAGCTTATTAGGAGGAATAGAGACTTGAGTCACGAAAGCAGAACGTGAATGACTTTTCAAAGAGTAGTTACATATATAGTCAAACGTAACGCTGATAAATACTATAATCCCAAGAGGAAATAACCCACTTATTAAGAACTATGTTCGTTGTGCAGAACCCACTGGATTGGTAAAAGAATGTTGACAGGATGTTGCATTCGTGGTTCAATGAATAGGTCTCTTTGAACTCTCTCGCTCAAAATGTGATGTTCGAGATCAGTTGGTTCAAATAAGTCATTTACTTAACCGAGCTACCACTAGTTCGTGAATCACTGATATATTAGCTCAGTAAGAATATGAGTGGTCTGCATAAGTTCCTCAGAGAGTAACTCACCTCTAGTTCATAACGAGTTTCTTATTCAACAGTTGTTAGGGTAAAGAATTTGCTACTTGGTCTGGAAGAAGAGGAAGGAGAACTATTATCAAATTACTTCCACTGAGAAAGACGACTCTATCATGTTTAAAAAGGCTGGATGAACTCTGGTCTGGAGATAAACGTCTTGAATGCCATGACCATGATTCTCTAATAATATGTTAGAAGCAACCCAATCAATCGATTCTCTTTAACTGATTGTTCGATAAGACAATTGGATAAAATATCAGGTAGTGCCTAGAAATCGTTGGCTAGGAAGGTACTACAGGATACGACGGGATATGCTGAGTACTCATCGGGAAGTTACTGACCAGAGGCCCCTCGCTAGAGCACTAACGGTATGAATGAACGGGCCTGCAGTCCCTTCCAGCACGCCCCTGGACGTGACAGTGGTCCTGAAGAAAAAGCGACGAGGAACTTGATACCATCAAAAAGTATTAATTACGTCTGCATATATTTAAAAATTGTATCATGATATAAAATCTTTTAATATAAAATTCGAAAATTAAAAAAAAAAACCTTTTAAAGAATAATACATTATAATGAAACCGAGTCATTTCCACTACTATAATGATATTATATTAATTATATACAGACGTTTTAATATAATAATTATTATAATTTATGAACAATAATATTTATTGATCATTGACTGTCCAATGTATACTGTTAACCAAATGTGTTATAGAATGCTCTACACTTTACGAACGAGAAAAATAATATTTATTGTAGCTATTAGGTTTTGACTAATAAAGTTTTAATAAACAAATATTGGATAACCTATCTTTTTCAGAATCGCAGCAATGAGTTGTTTTATCGTCCATAAAGAATTCGTCGAGTACTTCACCAGTTTTACTTATGCAAGACTATAGTATAGAATAGAGAAAAAACAGTTCGACAAATTCATTAAACGTTTGGCTAATCACCTTTTAATGTACGCTATCGATACGAAATATTGATTCCACGATTCCTCATAACCACCACTGCCTTTGAATACAAGTGATGCGACTGAGTGCAGGGATCCTTTAGGGTCCCTGCTGTACCCACTAAATTTATGACGATAAGCTTGATTTGGGATACTCGAGCCAAGGCTTAACATTGGATGTTTCTATGATGCTTTATTGTTGACTTAAACTACAATTATTTTATTTTAATACGTTCTTAAGTAGATTTTTTTTTTACCGTAGTGTATTGTATGAATGGTTTGATAGTTAATTACTATTAATAATTTTTTTTAAATGTCACAGACTGTAATATTTAAAAATAAAAACAGTTTATTTCTTAAGGATGCTATTACATCAATGTTTTATATAATAAATTGAATATTATTTACTTCCATAGTATTCATTAGTGTTTACGATATAAATAAAACAAAAAGAAATATGTTGTAAATTAGATTGAAGAGAAAATACGTGAAAAGAGTTACCTCTCGAACATACACACACAGAGGAAACCAATAACCAAACTTCCAGGATATCGGTATTTTTTATCAGAGCACGGGAGCCTCAAAGCCGTGTCATCACTCGGAGGGGAAAAAATTCAACCAAAATAAATTTATCGAACGAGAAAGGATTAGCGTTAACAAAAAAAAAAAAAAAAGACGGAATAACCAATCAAATGAAAACCAGAAGTAACAAAGTGAAACCGTCCGACGGTAAAAATTTTAACAGTCAGCAACTGCCGTGATTAGTCGTCCGCTAACAGAACGGCCAACCGTCCGACTTGAAAAATTGATGCGGGCCAATGATGGAAGAGAGCGGTGGGAATTACTGCAGCCCTCCACGTAAATACTTCACCGCCCCCTACCGGAAAAACGGGTGAAAACACTTTTTTCCTCTCAGTCCTCGGGGATAGGAGGCGAATGTGTGGGTGGGATGGGTTTGTGCGTATGGCCATAAAGAAAATGTTTTAAAGGCTGTTTTTATACATTAAATTGATTGCAGTACCTTACTGACGGTAAATTAGAACATAAAATTATTATTAATATTTTATTGTATTTTTTTGGTTAACCTAAAGACTTAAAAATATTAATATTATCTTCAACTAAAAACAAGACCTTACTGGATGGTCATTGAGAGTACAACTACGAAACAAATCGATCTTAACGATTTTTACCTCGAAACACAAATTATTTACATTTTATTATTAGTAGTAAAGATAAGAAACAAATTAATCCACTCGTCAAAAGTCCAATGTCTTTTTTTTTTGAGTTACCGGGTGATCATAGCCTGGGCGACGAAACATAAAAAGTTTTAATTTTTAATAGTATTTGTTGCTAAAAAAAAGTTATTGAATAGTTCAACATACTCCTTCCTTCTAAACTAAGATTAGTTATTGATCTATTCAATCAATTTTATATGATCATATCGAACTAACAGGTTGAGTAATTAAACTAACAAAAAAGTTTGGTGGGTACATGTAAAATGCGACCTTAACTGTGATGTGCTATATATTAATTATATATAACGAAGTGTATAATAGTGCTCTAAACTATACGAACGTTAGCGAAACGAGGGAAACAATCTTTATTCTAACTCTTCTAGGTTTGGGGCTGGTGGTGTGAATACGGAGGGTGGTACCCCGGTGAAAACGTGGCGCCTTGAGAGCCCTTTGACTCGCCGACAAAGAGGGGAGGAAGAGGCGAGGCCAAACGAGATTGCCTCGGGAATCGACGAGGACGTTCTATTAAGTCCTGGCCAGTATCGTCAAGAGTAATGATTAGATACTTATTGGTCAACTACTGAAGAACATGTTTAATGAATTCGTAATGTAAACGTTTCGCCCCACTTTGCAAGGTTTCGTAAGGGCTAAATAAATACTAGATAAAAATATTGTAAGATGTGACAAAAAAATTAGAATATATATACAAAGAGTGAACATTTTTTTTAAAAAATAGTTTTAACAACAAAGATAAAAAAAGAAAAATTAATTAAGTAATATTAACTAATTAATGTATGATGATAGTCGATATATTTATTTACTATAATAATTCACATGTATTCAAAAATATTTTCCTATTATTTTTTTACTCTGTTTGTATATTTATTTTAATTTTTTGTCACATCTAACATTGTACCTTGCCTTCATGTAACCTTGACGAAGCCCTGAAAGGTGTGGCGAAACGTGGTTATGATTAAATAGTTTGTTTAATATTTTGTACCTTTATTGACAACAATCCGGACTATCTTCCTATAATTGGATAATATACTTTTTTAAAATCTACGTATTTATAAAAAATATACAATAAAAGAAGATTAAAAAAAAGTATATTCAATATAAGTCTTGTTAGAGTACATCTACAGTAATCAATACTGCGAGGTCTGAGGGAAGGAGTCCATTGTATGTTCATGAAAGTGGGTCTTCGTCGAATGAAATTGGCTACCTTTTCGTTTGTATTTCATTATTCATGTTTACCGTTAGCTCGAAAACGGTAACAGTGAAATTGTTGTCGACATGGTGAAACATTATTCATCTCCATGGTGCTATTTCGATACCAATCGTGTTCTTTAACATTTAATTCAATAGAGTTTCCTGTAACCACTCAATCACAATCTGATACTAATGAAAATGAATAATTCAACATATCGACCCTTATGCTCTGTTACCTCACTAGTCAGAAAAAATTAACAATATAGTGTAATTTTAATACCAAAAAAACAAAAAATATCAAGTCATCACTCTCTGATACAACTCGTTTCGGCAAACTTAAAATCAAGTTACCTTTATAATTCTTTCTGACCACGAGAATGTTTTTGAGATTTCTCTAGGACGAATTATACTTTTTGTATACGTAAAGTATACAGTTTTTTTTTCTGAATAACAAGGTATCACAGCTTAAGCGACGGTATATGAAACGTTTTGTGCAAAATTGGTGAAGTTCTATACAGTTTTTAATAAGAAATAAGGGTTTTTTTTTCTATCAAAACTAATCAGTGCCCTATTTAAAAGCATTTACGGTCGATTAAGTCAGGAATTAATTAAATAATTTTTTACGAAGATTGTTAATATAATAATAAAGTTTTTTTATGCCAGAGTCTTACCGCATGCACCGCTCAGCTCACTTAGATTTCCGATCTACTTGTAGGCGAGCTCTATTTTTTTTTTTTTTACTTATTCCTTCTTCTTATCTTTCTTTTATCCCCTTCTCCTTCTCCTCATCTTATTTTCCTGTACCCACGTTATTAGTTATATTCACTACATATTATTATAGTAATATTTTCTATTCACTTCTTTTGTCTAACTCAACCTTGTTTCTTTATTCTAGTATTAAACTTACATATTTCATTAGTTACGTGTTTTTTCTTTTCATAACTTTAATTTTTTAATTATTATTAAATTAATATATTCATATTTCTTTGCATTTTATAACTTTAAAATTTTTATTTTCTTGATTATGTCATTCTACTTACATATTTAATTAAATGTTTTATTTTCCATTTATTTCATCACTTAATTTTTATTAATTTTCATTCTGTATAATAATTTACTCTTATCATTCTGTTTATATTTTCTCTTTTTTTTATTCATTGGTTGTTATCTTGCTCTTTGTTCTTAGCCCTGATGAAGGCTTGAAACTTTGGCCGAAACGTTGGCACTATTAAATAAGTTCTCTCAACTTATTTGTTATTAACTGACCGCACGCCCAACCATCTTGTACTCATTTATATTATCAAAGGTCAACATTATCAACTATCTTCTCATCATTATAAAATAACTTGAATTTACTTTTTTAATTTTAGTACAAATGTTCACATATTTTAAATTCGTATTTAGTCACACAGTATATTTTTATTTTATGTTATCTATTCTTTTTCTTTGTTACTTTATATTAGTTTTTATTTTGCCCTGATGAAGCCCTACAAAGTTAGGCAAAACGTTAGTTCTCATTATATAGTATAATTACTATTAGAGTTTTTTTTTTCGCCATCTCCCTTTTAAATCATTTTTTTATATAAAATTAATTTTTATGAGAACAGAATGACTACCATTTTTACTCTCAGCGGTTCATAAAACGCGTTATATATTATAATTAATAATTTCTGAAAAAAAACTCTAGAGAGTTCGGAAGCTCCTGATACCCCAATAACGTGTTTTCAGTATAACACAAGGATCACCTCAGGTATCGGAGACCATGGAAAGGTTGAACAGACTAATTAACAGCCCATAATTAAGCATTTATTACAGTAATATGAGCTGAGATGTAGCGATGAAGCAGACCCAAGGGATAAACTGAAATGGTTGGACCTCAATTATTTCCGAGCGGGTAAAAACGTTCCATCAAAGGCTTCCAGCTGCCACCACTCGGCAATATGTCGCCCACAATTTACATTCCTTCTTTTTTTTTTTTCCTAACCTGAACAAAACGGATGCTTGTAGGGGACGGATTGGTGTGTAAGTATTAAGTGTTATTTATTATTCCCAATTCGTTACGTCTTGTTGAAAACAAATATTATTAATGTATTTCTTTAACACATTGTAATTTGTAGAATTTTTTTTTCCACAGGAAAATGGTAATGAAGATTTCGATTTAAAAGTTTGACAAAAATTTAACCGAGTAAAATAGGATTTTAGATATATTCAGGAGTTAGGAATGGCAAGATGTTTGAAATATATATTTCAATGGGCCATACAAAAATTAGAGAATCCTGAAAACTTATGCTCAGGTACATTATACTTGAAACCTTTAATATTGGAGGTAAAATTGAAAAAAAAAAAATATCTGCGGATTTATAATAATGAAGAATAAAATATTGTGTATGAATTGATGGGTAATTGACTATATTGAGTTATAATTATTAATTGTTGCTTATTATAATAGTTTACACCAACTGGTATGCCGCAGGAACTCCGAAGAGAAAGTAGATCTCGAGAAGTATGGAAATGAAGTACCGTTATAATGTAAAAAATGGTGCAACGGTGAATGTGTTCGTGTGACATGTTAGATATAACAAGGGATGAAAGTAGGTTGTCAGGATAAGTATACACCAAAACATACTTATTGCTTTGTTAACTAACTTTGCTGACCATTAATGAACGATAAAACGAGTTTCTTTAAGAGATGTATTTACATGTTAATATATTTTTGATGGTAACACCTGAGACCATGCAAATCATTATTTTATCATCCGTTATCATCGATAAGCGCTCTTCCAATATAAGCGCATCAATCAGGAAAAGTGTGAATCGTTAATTATACTTATGCAAAAATATATATTTTTATTACTTACTTTTTTTATTAATTACTATTATTTATTAATTTTTATCATTATATCATGATATTACATTTCATAAATCCTAAAAGAAATATATATATATATATATATATAATTGACAATGAGAAGCAGAGAAGAGAGATTCCGCGATGGTAATGACAAAAAAGGTGACGCGAGATGGAAGCTAAGAGCCACCAACGTAATGTAACTTTTACGACCCTTATGAGGAAGGATAATGATAGCGGAGTGCACGACGGATAATTGCCCCATCTACCCGCTCTATCGGCTACTGTTGTTTCCTCTTTTAATCATCCTTTATCACCGCCTCCCGATAAATCATCTCCCGCTCTCCCACTTCGCCCGCAGCGTCATGGAACATGAGGAATGAGCGGTAGGTGCGCAAGAGTAACGGAAATTGAAGCACCATTTTGATGATCAATAATACTTAGTTATTAATTAAATATTAAATTTTCATATATTGGATATTATTCGAGAACCTGAGATAAGAGATAAACGAATAATGTACAATCCTTGGACTGTCTGGGATAATACAGGGGAAATGTGTTTCATAAGTATAAAATAATTACTTACTTATGAGACAAATTTCAGGATAAAATCTTTCGAGGGAGACAAGTTTAGCTTGAAAAAATGGAAGATATAAGATAATTCTCAACATTAAAATTTTCTTTTTCTTTAGGGCCTTTCTCCCAAGCGTTCTTACTCTGCACCAGCCAATTCCAATTTAATTCATAATAATTATGGAAATATGGGATAGGTGATGTGATTAAAAAAGTAGCAATTAATTAATTATCTGGGTACAATACAGACACCTGGAGTGATACATAAGGGCACGAATAAAACCGACAACGAACGAAGGAGGCTGAAAAAAGGGCGATAATAATTAAAAGGCAAGACTGGAGACGCTAATGGTGGTAATTGGTGAAGCGAGGGTGTGCAGGGGGTAGAGGGGGGGGGGGTTGTAAGGGTGCTGCCCTATCTACATAGCGCCTTACTGATCCATATTCACGGCCCCCATCTTCTCTGGTCCACTTTGTAAGTGTATATCATTAAAAACATAAGCTCCGTAGAGTTTAAATTGGAACTTCGTTCCGCCCACGAATCAATATTAAACATTGTATTATGTAGGTATATGGTAATTTAAGTTTATTTTTAAGCATTTTACTGAAATAATGCATTAATAATGTATTAATTGTTGTTATTTAGAACTGTATAAAATTATATACAACTACTAAATTTGCTATTAGATATAAAATGACGTGATACAAACAAGTGGAAAATCTACTCATTGATTGAACTCCAATAATAAAAAATATAAAATACAAAATGGATAATAATAATTTTAAAAAAACATTAAAATCTGTACCGCTACAACCCATGAAGGATTTATGGATTACTTTGTAAGGAAGTTACAAGACCAACGGTTGGGTAAGGAGGTGATTTGGTCTGAATCATGCTAGACCGCGATAATAATTTAAGCTGTCGATAAATATTCTGATTAACAGAGTAGTATAATTTTGAATCAGTATGTCATATATCTTAAACCTCCCTTAAGTAATTAAAGTGAGCGATTTGAGAGATGCCATGAACTTAAAATAATTTTATTGATAAAACGTCTATTGTTATTAATTTTTTATATAATTTTAATTATTATGATTACTATTTTTAGATTCTTTTTGATATTCGATGTTGAATTGGTGTGATGTCAGTAAATTAAGAATTTTCGAAAGTTATTTAAAAATTATAAAAAATCCAAAATCATAGATTAATAACATTATATATTAATGGTACTTCAATATCGGTAGTCGAACAAGAGTTTACTTATTATAGTTACCACTTCTGCGAGCATTGTTAGTGCTCATTTGCATGCGAACTATTAAAGTTTAACTATGAAAACCAAGCGATTTATGCTAAGCTAACTTAGCTTATGCATAACTTACAACTAACAGTTATTTTCCTTAGCTTAGCTTTGATATTTAGCGGTTAACACAATTAGTAAAAACATGCTCAGCTGGACTTAGTTAATTTTGCTCTGATAGTCGACAACCGGGCCACACTGGAGTTCACAACCCAATCTATTTTCGTTGTTATCGAGAGCAGATCAAAACAGAACAAGCCATGCGACCATACCTGGCTCCGAACAAAAAATCGTAATCCTCCAGGACAGATAAAAAAATATGTTGGGTGTAGCGGACACCAATGCTGATCATTCCAGCTGGTTAGGCAGGGGATGGTACTGGAGAAGAATCGATCCGAGAGAGGTTGAAGGATGTCTGCAATAAGGTGACGCCTGTCCAATAGCCGTAGCTTATTAGGAGGGATGGATGGTTAGGGGCGAGATGTATGGCAAGGATATGCGCGGTTCGGGGTCGACTCTGCCTCGCAAATTGGAAAATGATCCTGTAACCTTTCAGAGTTCTAGCCTCCCCTCTTTCAATATTTACCAGCCTTTGAACTTTTCGATTCAGAAAAAGGGGGTGGGGTGGGAGAGGCTTCTTATCTGAGACACCTGTCAATTCCGGGGGCGGCGCTACATTTTAGCCGGCTTTCCAAGTCGCTAACAGCTTTACCGTCTCCTTAATATTGAAAGACTTCTTGGGGAAAAGTAGAAAGTGGAAACACGCGGTACTTGCATTTCCCAACTTCCAGAGCCAGTAATTATTTAAAGAAGTATTTGTTTAGAAACGCATCGACTTTGTAAAAAGAACTCGTGAATACAAGACACTAAGTCCTTGACGTAGAAATTAATAGAAACATACGTTAATAATAAAGAAAGGAACCATTACACGTAACTTTAATGTGAATAATGCCAACAAATAAAACTACAAGCTGCTTTGCTGGATAGGTGCGTCAAAAACTAAATTATTTATTTTGTATGTGATTTATTCAATAGATTGCATCGTAGAATTGAGTCATTTTGTGACAGCCTTACAAGCTTTGCAATAAAACCAGTATAACAAAATAACTACAGGCTGCCGAACATGGATCTGAATGCATCCAATTCAAAATAAAAGTTTGTTTTTTTTTAAATGCAAAAATCAAACCGATTGTTCTAAAAAGTTCAACTAACAGCAAGGATTTCATTTTTAGGCACAGATAACTCTTCAAATATTTTCTAATACTTAGATCTTACACATTTTCAGGGTTATCAAGTGTTTATTTCGTCAGCTGATAGATGGAATAAACAAGCGTGTGAAGGGATACTAAAGAAACAACACATAATTAACTCATATTTGCTAAGTTGTAGATTTTTTTTGTATGTGTTCTGATTGTTTTCCGACATTTTACTTTTGACAATGTTTTTTTTTTTTCCCGAGATGCTGGAGTTGGAAAAATGTTGAGTCATTAGAACTTGTATTTGAGAGGCTTTGTTTTTTTTTTTTTTTTTCTTTATGCAAACATAAAATTGAGCCGTTTAACCGATTTCATCACCATAAAAAAAACAACTAAAAATTAAGATGAATAAATAACAAAATAAAAACCATAAAGTATACCCTATACTCTTCACTAAACCTATGCCAACAAAGTTCCTTCTCTACGTAACTTAAATTCATTAAATATTGAATCAATGAGTCATATTTTACATAATCACATGAAAAAAAGGAAGATGTAAGAAGTTTTTCAATTTAATGCTTAAAGGTTTCGTAAAAATGTCACGTTTCCTGCGTAGGACGGGATCTTGTAATTAACAAGCAGTTTAATTTAGAAACCCACGCGGCGAGGATCATATTACCATTAAGGATACCTTCCCCTGACCGGAATTCAGATTAACCGAATGCAATTAAGTATCGAAAATTCACCATGCAAGGGGAAATCTAATGTAACTACAGACAGCACAGAGTACAAAAAAAGTAAGAGGAAAAGATTTTAAATATCAAATCTTTTTTATTATGATTTTATTTATCAACACTGATATGTAGTTTACACACACTTATGTAAAAGAGAATTATCTTGAAGTCAGCTCTATACAAATTCGATAAAGAGGCCCGAAAGGCATAGGCAAAGATACACATTCCTCACATATCTCCACTTAAGTCGTTATGTTTTTTGTTTTTTTTTACGGTTCGGAGAGGGAAGGAATGCTGCACCACAAGAGGAAAACCATCCCGACAAACCTGATAATTTATTTAAGGACGGAAACATCCCAAGGGGGAAGTCCTACGGAAGCGGGTAAGTTTACGAGCACTGCTCTAGTGTTTAGAGTAGACAAAGGAAATAAAGGTACCTGATCCATCGAATTGAAAAAGCAAACGTCCATGGTGTCCATGATTATTTATAAAGGAGCAAAGGGAGATATTCATAGAAAGACAACAAATTAATTTAATAAATAGCTTAATAAAAGTACCTAAAATAATTTTATTCTACTAATTTTTAAATAAAAATTGAACACTATTTAAAAATAAAAGAATGTTGATTAAATTTTCTTTATATAGTGAACTTAGCACTAGATATTCTTCAAAATATTTATTTTAAAAAATTGAATAACAATTAAATTAAAGGACAATTTAAAACCCCTGTTAACTTGTTCAATTATTTATAACATGAAGTTTCGAGCTTAAATCATCTCATCTATAAAGCTCCTATTATATATAAATCACAACTAAAAAAACTTTCTAACATATAGTTCATATTTTTGAACAACGTACATATTAAACATTTTCATTTTTCAATTTACTAAACTGTTATATTATTTAGTTTTAATTTTTCCTTAAATATAGCTGATATAGCATTGTTACCCTTTGAAAAATATTTTATAGAAATTAATTTTTGGAAATTCTATCATAAGCCATCAGATATTACATAGTTCCTGAGATATAGAATTCTCAAAATAAATTAACTTTTGGACGTAAATAGCTCTTTTAGGGTTAATATTTCAGCAAATTTACTCTTCTTTAAATAATATTAATTTAGATTTTCTAGTGTTGTTGGTGGTTTTAAAGATATATAGCTCCGAATGAAAAGTGTTTTTTTAAGGTTTTTAAACTGCCGCCATTTTTTATTCCCCCTGCCTTCACTTGGCAGACTCATCAATTTTGATTCGTAATTATATCTAGATTTCATTAAAGTAATCAAAAATTGGGGTGAGATAACTGCCTTTTTTTCTTTCCGGCTTCAAAATAAAACCTAAAGTAAAATAGCATTTTAAAAACAGTCATTCCTCTTAAAGATATATATATATACATAAAGTTACTCACTCGTCGTAGAACTCGAGAGAGAGGCTGATTTGGTCGTCGGGGGAGTAGATGAGGCGGTCCAGACCAACCCCACGGCACTCCGGCTCCAGGTGCTCATCTGCAACAGATCACATCGTCAGCTACACCTGCCGACCCTCGTGTTCGTCATTATCGCAACATTAACGTCTTCATCATTGTCACCTTTATTGGTTGGGGGAGGAGGACGAAGGGGGGTCGCAGTAGAGTTTATGAACGTGTAAAGCAGTTCTTACTATATGCTCTTATACAAAGTCAAATAAAAGAGAACTAGACACTCTATCTGTCCGGAACTACCAGTCCCATTTCAAAAATTCTTTTCGAGTTTGAAAATCAGTTTATTTAAGAATGCTTCAAGCTTACACGCTACGACCCATTAAATGGGTTATTAAATTTAAATAATTATAATATAATCAAAATAATGACAATTTAAACTTTATTAAAATTAATACAACAGCATTTACCAAAATATTTACGTCGTGGAAACATTTCACGGCAGTCTTGAGTAAAACACTGCAACACAATTATTCTTAGAACAGTTGAATATACAGAAAAAATAAAATGCAAAGTAAATGCCTGGAATCCTCTGCATATTTGCTATTATTATTTTTAAAATTTTCTTTATATTTATAAAAATATTTCAGAAAGTTGCATTCGCTAGGAACACCACATAGTACCCACAGTATTAGAAAAATAATTTATTAATGAAATGAATCCAAAAATGTAAGTAAAAATAACAGTTAAATATACTCTACTACCAGAGTTAGTACACCTACTTCTCAAAAGTGAAGTTTTTTTTTTGACAAATAAAAATCCTACAGTAAAAACTTATTCGATTAGTATCATACTTAAATTTTCTTTTTGTCAAATAGATGATACAGGTCAATATTTTTATTTTTAAATATTAACTAATCTATTTCATATGCTTCCATATTAAATTTTTAGTAATAATTTTCAAAAATTAGATATATTGACATTTGGTAGAAAAAAGTTTCTGGGTTGTCAATATATTTAATTGATTAATCAAATTTATTAAAACTATACTTTGGCCACTTACGCCCTCCTCCTCACTTATATACTGATATTAACAAATACCAGAGGTATAAATACCTTCCCAAATAAATTTCTTCATGTACCCAAAATGTTTATGAAACGTGCATATAAAAACTTAAGGCGGGTGAAACCGCAGACCACACATATTTAAAAAATAAATAAATAAAAAACCTACCCCGATGAGGGTGGTTTTTATAGAAGTCTCTTCGCCTTTGCATTTCATTGTGAAACAATCCAGGAACAAGCTTGTATACTATATCCTGCAGAGTTTTGTCAGGCCTGGAAATTAAAAAAAAAAAAGTAAACAAATAGAACACAAAATCTTAAATTATATTATATAATCCAGATTAAATTATATGAAATTCAAACATAATAATGAAAAAAAAAATTAAATACCTTAAACTCCTATATAATTTCGTATTATGTACATGTGTTTCGCAGATCGGGCATATACTTTTTCTTTCCAACTGTCTGAATATACAACTTCGGCAAACTGGAAAAAATAAAACAATATAATTAGTAAATAATTTTATATATCATTAATAAGTTAGTAATTATAATATTTAGTGTCTATTCATTGAAATGGTAGTAAAATAGAATTGTGTGTGAATTGTTATTGTGTTTATGATGAAGAGAAATAGAGCCTTTTCACAATAAAATTAATTGCCTAAAAATGACTCATTAAGCTCATTATTTAATTATGATTTATTTCTTTTTAATATGCTGAACGTCTCATGGATGGATATAAGTAACTCAATATCTTTTTGATTATTATTTTCATTTGAATTAGGTGTGGAATCTGCAATTCTCATATCCAGCTTAATATTGTCGAAGCAAAATTATTAAAATACGTACAAGAATAAAAGATAAAATTTAATATTAAACACACGCTTTTCGTTCATTTTTTTTTTCTCCTAGCCAAATCAGAAATATTACAAAAAGTAGTAAGTGGCTGGAGGTTAGTCTGAAGTATGAATTATGACCTAGTCAAGTCTAATTCCTGTGTGGAACGTTAGAGTTTGAATAATATTGTTCTTAGGACATTTCCCTGAGGTATCCACCACACTTCTGTCAGGGAATCTCTGAATATTTATTATTTTTAAAAATTAATAATGGAGTTGTTACAGATATAACAAAAAGTGGTCGCAAATAGTAGTCTTTATTTTATTTACAAATACACACGAAGTTATTTAGGAGTTAACCAGAAAATTTAGAAGGTTACAACGCAGAATTTGGTGAATTGCACCCGGTAAATATAATTTAAGTATTATATTAATTGATAGTATTACTAAGAATAAGAATGGCTTGGAAGACTGTATGGTTTAGTAACGAACGTATCCCTAAAATATTAATAACCATTGATCCGACGGGCAAATGTTTGAAAGGCAGACCGGAACGTAGGTGGGAGGATTTCGTTTAGATTGATCTTATGGATTTGGTGGTATCGGCATCAACTTTAACCTTTTACTTTCAGTGCTCTTGTACAAGAAGCATAAGAGCTGTGAAGAAAGCCCTTAGAAAGAGTTTAGAATCACATTAAGTCTGTAATATATAACAACATTTAAGTCTGCTTATTCTCAGGCCGAATTTTGATGTCAGGTCATCAAATATAAATATAATTGAAATATAACTCATAGAATGTATATTTTCTTGGCCAAGAAGAAAGAATTCTCACTCAGGTCACAGCAGAATTAACAAGTCCCTGCAAACTGAAAGGAGAATGCATACTAATGCAGGTGTACTCCCGCGAAAGTGCATGCTTTGCGAACCAATTAATTTTTAAAGTGTGTGAAGGTTGTAAGGACAAAAGACTGCACTGACAGAGGACGCCATACAATAGGCTTTCAGGCTGCGGTGCATCTAGGCCAGAATAAATAAAAAGAAATTTTGTCTGAGAGGAAATACCTTTGTTCTTATCGAGACTATTCGAAATGTGAAAATTATGTGCATCCTATTGGCTAATTCATTTATATGCAGTGGAAGATGCAGTCGGAGTCAACATTTAACTTCAGTAATTCAAGGGTTTACCTCAAGGTATTATCACCCCAAGTCTGAGGTGCAAGGATTTAATATGTTGATCAAAGACACAGGAAGAAAGCGGATGACAGTTGTTAAACGAAGCTGTTGAATATTCAGGAGGACATGGCCTGAATGAAATTAACGAGACCAAATTAATTATGTAAGAGCATTAGAGAGGAGGTGTAGGAAAGAGGCACCCGAGGTCTGGAAGTCTGGAGCGGTGATTGACTGGAGGCAACGGCTTCGAAATTTAATTAGCGCTGAAAGTAGTGGCATTAGGAGCTCCTTGATGAGTGAGGGGGGGAGGGTATTTGGAGAGAATTCTAGGGAGGGGGAGCATTCTGGCAGGGCCGGCCAGTTCCCGCCTTTTTATAAGCTTCTACAGAGGAGTGTCAGGCGAAGGAAGACAATGTTGTCAAAGACCGAAAATAATAAGGTTGGTTGGTAACTATAGGATAATACAGAAATGGCCAAATAGAGGATTAAAAAAAATTAAATAAAAAGAAAAATTTTGAGAAAACAACAGGTTCTAAGCTAGCACCTGACTGAAGTAAATGAACACACTTTAGCAAAAGTTGAACATTCATTTTTAAAATTAAAAAATAATTTTTTTTAACAATTTAAAAAAAAATTAAAATTCAATTTACATTTGAAATTTAAATTAATAATGAAGGTCATATGGAAGTACTCCAGGTATGCATTATCAACTAACTACTTTTTGTTACAAAAAAATCTGTGGTCAGTTTCAGAATAGTTTTTATGTTCTGTAAGGTTCTGAATCTGTAATAATCTAACAAAATTCCTAATTGTGTTTGGAGATAAGAGAACAAAAGTAAAATGTCCATTTTTTTTTTTTTTATATTGTATATCTGGAGTACCTCCGTGGAAACATTGGTATTAGCTTAAAATGTAACTAATAATTTTATGAAGGTAATCAAATACTAAACGACATTTATTTGAAACTTTTTTAAATAATACGTCAATTTTCTAAAAAATGGAAAAAAAAAATTTTTTTTTGTATTATAACTTAAACCGTAATAAAATTACCAATTCTATTTCTTGATCATCTTATTTGTAATCTACGCAAAAATATGACTCCTTGAATTGTGAGCCTAGATCTCCGTTCGTCTAGAACCCCAAATAAAGACTAGTTTAAAAATCAAAGACTGTTCAATTACATATCGGTGTTCCTCGGACACGTCAAGTTCTTGGAGTTGTTAGCACCTAGAGGAATCAGAAGAGTAATCTTGTAGTTGTAAACGGTTTTAAGAGTGACACCTCAGAGGTTGTTAACAAGAGATAAGCTCCAGCAATAGCAGCCCGAAGAACATGTAATCAGATGGTATCGTGGCAATTAGGTTGCCATCAGCGAAGCCTCCGCCAGGGGCCGCATCGAAGAGAAGAAAATCTATGACTGATGTGTTTACGTTACTTTTCAAGGGTCGTTCCTCCTGTCTCGCTCCAACTCCAGCTAAAGTATCGATTTTACGGTCAGAGTTTCCGGCAAGCCTCCCTGAAGTTTAACCGGATATAGGAGGTCCTATTGATTCTTTCGCGGTAGGTAACTATTGAGGTACGGAATGCATATGACATTTAAAAATTTTTATAAGTTTTCAAAGTATGAACGAAACTGTTGTAAACTAATCAGTAATATAAATACAAATATTAATCAGTGAATATAGAATATCTAATGAAGTGCCACAAAAAGTTTCAAAGATATATTAAAAATACACCTAGTCTGATAATGGCATTAAAAACCAAAATGTATTAAGTAATTTATTTATTGTAAACAGGAATTTACTTTATGTATGTATTAGCATACTACATAGACTTTATAAAGAGTTTACTTTTTAACTAATTTATTACAATGCACAAGATTTCTGAATTTTATGGTATTTTTATTTTAGATAACTATCGTTTATGCCTAGGTGTCGATTGTTTTTAAAAAAATTTTTTTTAGGATTATATATTGAATTTTAATTGTTTACTTCCAATTAATACCAACTTATAAAAATGGACTAAATAACTGTTAAGTGTGAATCATGCAGAAGATATTCTACCTAATAACAAATATTAGTAAAATACTTAGAAAAAAAAATTTAAGTTTAAAGTGCGTCAGTCATTAAGCTTTTCTTTTGTTCTTCCTATAATTAATCCCTTTCTTGCCAACAATGGTTTAAAAAAAATACATTTTTTCAGACTTAGTAGTTATAGCATCATTTCCTTACCTTAATATAAGTTTTTTAAACAAAATTTTTCATATTTTCTTTACTATAAAATCGGTAAAAATTAAACAAATTCGTTAATTCTACTAAATTTCTGAATCTTCTTTTTCTTGAATCTGTAATAACATTAACTTCATATAAATTTTTCCAATTTAAATAACAGTTTCTGGCCACAACAGTTGTACCACCAGTTAGACAAAGAATCAAACTATCGATTGTGAGTCATATATCGATCCTTAAATTTATCCTTAGTTATTAACCTTGTTTAGGATAATCAAACATTATATAAAATAACTTTTTTTTTTTACATTCAGTTTTCATATCATATGATAACTTGTAACTAACATAAAAAATAGAGCTTTCTTCTAGGGACATTTAGAAAGAATTCTCGAAACCAGAATAATTATATAGGTAGTTTCAGAACAATAAATTTTGAATTACAAATTTTAGTTTTGTTTAGATTTTAGAGCTTTACTAAACCATCGCATTCCATTCCTATCAAATCCAAAATTATAAGTAAAATCTGCATTGCTCTTTAATTTGTCACAAATATCCATTATGACTTCAATGTTCCATACGTTGTCGATTTGGTCGGAAAGAGATATTAATCATTCCATGATAAACCCCCGTCATAAAAACTCAAAACTATTTTTTTCTAACCTTGCTTCCTATTTAATTCCCTATAATCCTTCTAGGATACGAAAAGAAGATGGCCTCGAGACCTTCTAATTAGAAATGTTATTGTAGTATATCATAAATCATAGCTCATTTACTAGTTGTATTTTTTAATTAATATAATAGTAAATTTAAGTATACAAATTGAAATAAAAAATTAATATTCTGATTATGCTAGTGGATAATTTAAACTTTTTATTTTTTAAAGTATACTTCAGTTCTGTTTTGGAGATTTATAATTTACGGAGATAATTACCCCTTGATACTATAATGGTGATTAATTTTACTGATACACAGAGAAACTGTAGTTTGTCAAGGCGGGTCCAATCCTTGACAGGTACAACAGACGAGACCTAGGTATAATACTATAATGGAAATCGAAAAGGATACAAAAAAATTTAGCAGCTTGGCATAGGCAATGTATGGGACAGCTGAACTACATAATCCAAGATGGCAGCGGGGCCACATGGCAAGCAGCTATTGTACTCACACCTGTCCATAACGTGAGCCCAAAGAGGGAGGCTAAAGATATATAATTTAGGCAGCATTTCACCTGTGTTTTTAAGTGCATCCTAGCACGATGGGATCATAGGGTGGGTCAGCATATTATTGTTTTCGAAACAATGCAGAATAGACTTCTATTTTAAAAATTTTTTTTTTGGTCTTGCTTAGCTAGAGAAATCAGTCAAATGGAATGAATCGAAACGAATAGTTTTATATATTCGTAGTTCCATCATGACCAGTAAGATATTAAAAAAAAAATTAATGACTAGAACTTAAACAAAGGACAAAAGAATTAAAAATATGTAATAAAAGAGGAAGGACGATCAAGTAAAAAATAAATTATTATATAATAAATTATATTATTGCATATTTAAAATAGAAGTATTTTTAATGTGTGCCGATTAATATATTTTTTTTTACTGATTTAATACATTGATTGTCTGAGAGTGGTTTATATTTATTAACACAAACTTCAATGATTTACTTTTACTCTCAACTTTTTATTTAAAAAAAAAAACTCCTGCGTTTCAGCCCTTAGGCCATTTTCAAGGAGACAACCAATAAAAACAGTTTTCATATTATGATATTATCTCCTCACACAATACTGATGTTTTTGAAAATACCTTGAACATTGATGTCATAATTCATTAAATTGTCTTTTTTTGCAGGCTAATTTCTGATGTCTTCTATCTTTAAAAATTAAAATAAATATTATATTAATATCATAACAGTTCCAATCAATCTTTTTAAAATTATTATTTAGGTACAAATCACATTTTTTTAAAAATTGTTTCTATCGTACGTCCAAGACGATCTTTATGGCATTACAAAATAAATAAATGACCAGTTTAAAATAGAACTAAACCCTAGATAATAAGATAATCACTTTGTCTTTGGACCAAAAACATGCAACAATTGAATTTTTTTTTAATTTCACTAATAAATATCAATGAGATATTTTCAAAGAATTCAAGAAAGATGCCAGTAAATACGTTAAATTCCTAATGAGATGTGAAAACAAACAACGTAGTAGAAAAAGTATGAAAGTGTTTTTTAATGAAGAACTTGAAGTACAGAGAAAGGCGGTAAGAGATCGCATTCGAAATCGTTAAAAAGTTTTAGATTTCTTTAAAAAAATATATAGGAAATAATAAAATAATGCGTTATTAACAACTTATTTATATATGTATCATGCATTTTAAGGTATGAGACTACTAAAAGAAAACGCCTAAATAAAACTACTTAGTGTTTAAATGATACATATAAAACCAAGTAAAAAATCTTAATAGAACCAAAAAAAAAAAAAAAAATGGTGAGTAATAAAATATTTATTAAATATATCATTAAAAGCAAAGTAATATTCCTATCAACAAGGCAATAAAATAGAATTCTGCCAGACACGACTCATCTCAACTTTTATAGTCCACAACACGTCTAGGAAATCGTTTTATGCGAGTTTTCATCATAAGAAAGTCTTCTTAAAAGTTCATATTATATTTTAAATGTAACAAAATGATAAATACGAATATGCGTGCATGAGTATATTGTTCTCATGATTGCGCCATTATTTAGACATGTGGAAATAAATACATAAGAAGAAAATATGATACATGGTGTGCGTAAGTAGTCCAACAAAGGAAGAATCGAAAAAGGAGCAGTGACTCAACACAACTATATTTAGCTTTCGAGAGAACGACTATAGTTCCAGTTATATTTAGCTTGGCGCCAAAACTTATGACTAACATAACTCTTTATCTACTATCTATCGTGTCTGACGATATAGTCAAAGTTAACTGAAACAATAATAATTCATAGTTCAATCGAAACAAATTTAACTATTATTGTGAGCCAACAGAGTCAATGGATTAGCACTGAAGAATAAAAACATTTTAATATCAATTTAAACAGCAAAATAAGAAAAAGTAAAATTTAAAAATATTCAAA
>NW_027107167.1:238423-245493 GCF_000696795.3 Halyomorpha halys
ATTGTATTTATTCTAGTTGAAGAAACTTATTCGAATGTACTCGTATGATCAATAATGTACAAATTAAAAATATTCTCAATGTTCGTGTTGAAAATTTATAATTAAGTGATCATAATTAGAATAATTACAGCAATTAAAGTTAATTAAAGGACTAATGTCATAATCTACACGATATAACTCTAGATAATTTTTCGATTATCAGTAGGTCATTAAGCATTATTAATGAGATGCAAATATATTCGGCCTTATTAACATACGTCAACAGCCAAGAAGAAATGGACACAGGATGCGTTACTGACGAAAGATGTCACGACAAAGGTGTGAATGGAGTTGGTGGAATTGGTGACCTGTGAAAAAAAGCTTTTCGACCAGAGATAAAGGTTTTACTGCGTTACAGTTGAGCGCTTGCACGCACAACCTTCAACGAACACTGTGGTTGAGGTTTTCGGCGACGTGGACCTGTCTCTTCAACAAGACTCTGCTAGCGAATGAAATGACCAATAGAAAAAAGGTAATGGTGGTCACAGACATAAATTTCATTGTTTGTATTACTTTGAAAAAATATAATATTTAAAATGTTAAATATTAAATGTTTCATAAATTTAAGCCACTCATTTGTGATTGACCATTATAATTTTTATTAATCACCTCACGGTTTTATTTAGCATCTTTGTTTCGGCCTAACTATATGATCGTGGTGGCTATCCTCTAGGATATACCAGATAATCCATTTTGATAATACAAATATCTATACAATTAAAATCTACTAATTATTCATATTAAAGTCTTACATTCCATCAGATTAAAAGAATATCACACAGAATTTTATATATGTAATATAAAATTATAATAAAAAATATTTACATAAATACACACGTAAAACGCAGTTTAATTTTTCTAAACACTAAACTGTGTTTATTAACACAAGAAAAAAAAATCTCTGAGTAGTCAAATAACATGTTCTTTCATTTTATTCTTTAATTTTCTGCAATTTCTAGAATTTCATTATTAAAATTTACACCTGTTACTTTTTTTCTTTTTTTTTATTATACACTACTTTTTATTTATTGATAGATATTACAATCTGCCACACAGTTATGGGCAATAGGTAATAGTGATGAATGATCTCAACACCTGTTTCAAAAATAAAATTATTAAATCTGTTATAATAGTAAAAATCAAAACAGATAATAAATTATAAAGGTACTTCAAAATGTATTCATGTTTAGAACCAGATCTGATCATGTATTCAAAAGTCAAGTTTAACTTACGTTTTTTCCAATATTTGGATCATAAAACTTCCATTGGTCTTGATTGATTTATTTTATAATTAATGTTTTGTTATATATCTCTATAAAGTTTGCAAGCAGAAAAACCTTCCAACCCAAATTCCCAAAGGAATCGCAAATAGGGTTTTCTCTCGGAGCAGATCTCCTTGAAATTTGTATTTCGTCTAAAAGAACTTAACACAAGTTTTTTTATAAATCCTAACAGTTGAGCAGAATAACAGATTAGTAGCCCTGAATCAAAATATGCAGGAAGCCAATTTTCAGTAAGCTTCTGAAAAATATTCCCTGTCCAAGAATACCGGTTCGGTAGCAGATATTTTATCTGCTTTCGCGCAGACGGGTTCCGACTCACCAAACCACCTCTCCTTTATTGATTCTAATGCGTTAATAACAATAATGAGGGCGAGATTGATACGGCCTCTAATTTCTATCCCATAAATTTTAGCTACTGACATTAAAGGATGCTTGAGCCGGCGAAGTCGTTTCCCGTCATCATAATTCTTCGTCTTAAAAAAAAAAAATACGTCCAACAAAATTACTAATAATCCTATTTTTTTCAGACTTTTAACAGATTTTAACATCATTAATTTTTTTAGAAAAATATAGTTGACCGTATGAAGTAGATTGTAGGAAGATAGTCCGGGTGGCAGTCAATAAAGATATCAAAATAGTAAAAGAAAACCATTTTTTTGTAAACGAACGTTTCGCCCCACTTTGCAGGGCTTCGTCAGGGCTAAATAAAAAAAGCTGATACAAATATAAAACATTTTCTTCTCAGTCGTTCTCAGTGTTCCAATCAGATAGGTTATAGCCCCTATGATTATTGCTTATTTTTATCATTTTTTTTAATCTCCTTTTTACATTTCACTATATCTCACCTATACCATATCTACTTCACCTATCTATTCTACCTTTTACACGAACCTCTTTACCATATTAATGATTAATTTTAATGAGTAGGTATATATATATAGAACTTCTGTCACACCTTGTTTTATTTATTAGTAACTAATTTCCAGTCTACCTACATGATTACTTCCTTATATAGTTATTATTGATTCTTTTTTATATACTTTATAAACACAATAATCGTTTCGAAATGTTTTGTTAGTTCTAAAATGTTTGTATCTTGTTTTTTCATTTAGCCCTGTAAAGTGGGGCGAAACGTTGATTAACAATAAATAGCTTTCTTTTACTATTTTGATATTTTTATTGACCGCAACCAGGACTATCTTCCTACAATAATTATTTTTTTTATTATATCAGAGTCGACTATTAATATATATATTTCTTTAATTAAATGAATATGATGAAAGTAGATTCAGTGAAAAGAAAGTATTTAGAAATTTTAAAAATATAGTATTAATACCTGTGTTTTTAAATCTTTTTTTGTATCTTTAAGCGAGGTACAGAAAAAAATCGACAAAGATCATTTCTGATTTGTCCAAATCATTTTTATCAGATCAAAACCCTGCTAAAATTTATTGACGCCGAATAACACTCAGCTAAATTTAGGTTACATTGGAACCGGGCAATGGGAGTATCAAATCAAACCTATTGATCAACTCATACAAATTGGGTCACTAGTACACACCAGTTACATTAGTACAAGAACGTGCCATTACACTGAGTACAGTTTATTTTCTCTTTGCATTTTAAAGAAAAATATTAAGTTAATAATAACAAATGAGAAAAAATATTACAAAATATAAACATATAAAAAAAAAATAATAAAATTCCAAATAATTTGGATAAATTATATGTTTTGGATTAAAAGAAAATTTCCACAAATTCCATGAAGACAAATGCAACCCAAAAAAAATAAAATATTTTTGCTCATGATATAGAGACGATTCAATAAAAAATAAAAAAGAATTATTTATGTATTATTAAGTATAAAACATTATTTCAGAAAGAGGCTAAGTTATTGAGATATTTTTTCTATGTTTTGCAAATCAAGAATCAAATAACACTAATTTTATCTGGATAGATATTTCTGTTGTTAATATCTTTCTCTTTTATTATTCCAAGTTTTAAATGTAGAATTAATAAAATCGTAGATTTTTATTTGTCCTGGGATGATTAAACTCAAAGGAGACCTGCACCAGTAGCTCTATTCTTTCTGAGGTAAATGTCTCTACAACTTTTTCAGACATATTTAACGATAACCAATTTACTTCATCTGTTAATTTGCTTTAATAAAGTTAAATCTTAATTAATTAATTATTTTTTTGCATTTGACTAATTCCTTGGTTGTTTTCTACCGGAAGTTAACATATTCAGTTTTGAAAAAAAAATGTTTTTTTTTTGCCGAATCAAAATTCTAAAGCCCAAAATTATTGATTTTGATTTATTTCAAAATTTTAATAATCACCAATCAAATACATTTTGCTGTTGAACATTTTCAATAAGAATTTGACTTATCTACTTCAGTTGATCTCTTTTTTTTTTTTTTTTAAATAATAATGTTCCGAAATTGGATATTTTGACTTTTGAAAGAAAACTCCTCGGATATTTCTGTAAACTATGGTTAATTTGTCACAATCCTTTTAGCTTTGGAAAAGTCTGTAGTTGGACTAAAAAAAGAAACCTCTGTCTACGGTACTACTAAAACACGTTATTTTAAAATAAAACTTTTTTTTTTTGTGCCAGATCCCACTATAAAAGCGAATATCGCTATCCTAGTAAAATATAAAGTATAAACTCAGCTAAATTCCTAGGAATCTTTAGATCGAAAGAACAAATTTACTAGAAGAGTTTACTTTGTGTTCGTTTGGGACTAGAAAAGCATTAAAATCCGCCGGCATTCCACTCTCACAATTTAAAACCCTTTGTAAAATATTCAATACTCGTAATTATTTCACAAATAAAATTATGCATCATGAACTTATTGTAATATTTTTAAGGATGGGAGATTTTTTTTATCAATTGAGGCCATTTTTGACAAATAATTACAAGATAAAACTGGCCGAATAATGAGCTGAAAAACAAGTTGAAATTGAAGTGGTGCATGTTCCTTAACATTTGTTTCAAAATATATTAAAATAAAAACCTAGGTAGATCGGTAAAAATAGGAAATAAAATATATTGCTATTTCAGTAAGATCGTTATCAAAATTGTTTATTATTTAAAGTTAGAATTTCACATACCGTATAAAACTCAATACGTTTTGGTCATTTTATGAGTTTAACTACTTTGACTATCACTCGAACTAGAAATATTTAGTAGATATAGGGGAGAAATTGATTTTTAATGTTCCATCATTAAGTTCCAACTACTAAAATCTACTTGTTTTCTAGCATTACGTTCCGAGAGGTCCTAAAAGGAGATGAATTCGGGATCTTTTAGTATGGAATTGTCAGGGGGCAACGATTTACTTCTTTTTTCTCCTAAGGTCAGCAACTGATCCGCAATCACAATTAATTTTTGTGCATAATTAATTGTAATTACTAATCGTGATATTACGAAACTGAAATTAATTCTTTCGTAACACTGTCAAGTGGCATCACTTAATAGAAAATATTTTTCCTTCTTAAATTAGAAAAATCACTGAAACGCAGCTAAATAATCGAATCATAGTCCCTGTATACTGCACGTAGTTGCATTTTCTGCAGTGCAGTAGATACTCCACACATATAAACATTCAACACATTTACACTCTCAACCAAGGTTCCAAAAGTAAGGCACCAAACCCCCCTGGGACAGAGACACTTGACAAGACGAGACATAGAAAGACGACTACTTCCGGAGAAGAGAAGGAGATACAGAAGAGACAGGCCAAGGCCGGAGCAGACTAATTAGCCCCGGAGGGGAGGGGGGAGGCGGTAGATCCGGCAACAGCGGCTATTGTGTCCCCACCATCGCCCCCTCCCCTCCGCGGCCTCGCCAACAGCTGATCCCCCCACTGCCTCTGTCAACTGCCTCGTCTCTTTCCTTCGGATCCATTTACATATAAAGTAAGGTTACTGCCTTGGCCCCGAGCGAGTGTCGTAGTCCAGCTGCTCTCCCGTTTAGTCAAACTCTTGTCAACGAGCTAACAAGAAAAAAATTGTGCAAAAAACTTCAGTGACATTAACGTGTACAACTAAAATGAAATATGTGGAATAATACAGGACTATTTGACTATACGATAGCATTTACGATTACCCACAGTATTAGCAAACCATGTATAGTTTTAGAAAAACATTTCGTTATTTTTACTTAAAATAAAAATATTCAAAATTATATATGCACACCTGTTATAGTATAATAATCAACAGTAAGACAAAATTTTGTGGTAATTGTATTAACAGCATTTTAAAACATTGAAAAATACAGATTTTATGGTCTTGTGGTTTTGTTGTGAAATCACTAAAATAAAAAAAAAATTGCATGCCAAACATTCAATAAAAACAGGTTTATAACACGATATTCTAAACGAATCTCTCCTTTGCTTGAATAGAGTGACATATCTGACAAAAAAATTCGTGATTTAATTTTTAAAATTGACGTGTTCCTAAGATATTACCGTAGACATGAGTTTCTTTCTTTACAATGTTCCATTAAAAACTGTCCAAAAAGTAGAATTGTCAATAAGTAACCAACGTCTATGGTACAATCTAAGAAAAAAGTCAAATGGAAAATGAATTTTTTTTACCAGATGTGCATATTCCAGCAAATCAGCAATATAAAAACGTAAATGAAATGAGTTGTAAGATGTTAAACGATGCATGGGCGATCGAATGTAGAGAAATTGGATGCTAAGTGGGAGAGTCTAGAATATACCACTGAAGAGAACCGAATGTACACAGCGAGACAAGCAATGTATAAGAACTGAACTTAAGGAACAATGGTGAATGCTTGTATTCAACCCATAAGCATCATTTCGACGATGAAATCCTTCATCTTCATCAGGAAATAACAACAATACCTCGTACGATAATGGCATGCCAGAATTTGGTTTTATTTGACCGAGTCTTAACGAAGATTTTTTTAATTACAGAACACCGGCACCATAAGCAAAAAATTAAAGGTGTATTTGTCAAACGAGTTTCAATTGCAAAAATAATAGAGCATAAATGTTCCTTTAGCGGCAATGTCGCAAGAGAAAGATCACAGGAGGACTTGGGAGAACGAGGTATAGTTAGTGATTAAACAAAGGCTTAATCGGAGACATAAATTGATGAACCACATTCAGAAGAGTTAATGCAAGTGGTGGGGAAAAACTTAAGAAAAACGTATACTTAATAGCTTATAAAATATTCACATAAATAACAAAAAGAAAAACTAAATATTTAAAATGAGAAAGAAAAAAAAGCCAACATTCTGTTTCTGGCCATTTATAACTTCGGCAAATTGCAAAAACAGTCGAGACTCGAGGATAAATTACATACAGTCCATCATCGCGTCTGTCTGAGTGAGCCTTAACATAAGCTATAATTAAAATGTTAAATTTATCATCAATTGGAGTTCTGGCAATGGTCAGATTCTCCACTCAAGTTGAGTGTTTGCGGCTTTAGCGCACTTGCGTCCGTCAGCCTCCACTGGCTCATTACCAGTGATGCGGCGAGAGGGATGCGCTGGGATCTCTCGAGCTCTGCTCTACCCCTGACACGTGGGGGATAGAGTTGGCTCAGGGATCCTCAGGTCGATTCTGTAAATATTGCATATATTATTTTATCATTATGTTATTTTATTTATTTATTTTTCATACAGATAGTCTGATTATGTTCATCTTGTCTATTCTTTTGTTTGTATATATTTTAAGAGAGTTTTTTTTTATTTATTTATTTTTATTTTTTT
>NW_027107167.1:245853-257609 GCF_000696795.3 Halyomorpha halys
ACTTTTTCTAACATGGCATCCCGCAAAATGATTTATAAGACGTTGTCACGTAAAAAAAAAAAAAATTTATCATAATTGAAAAACCATAAAAGACGAACTGTTATAAGATCACATTAATATGAGTAGATTATCTAGCGTATAGTAAGGTCATTTTTAAACATTACTTTTATTATATATATATTTAATGTAATAAATCTCTTCATTTTGATCCAGTCAACGTAATTAACAGTTACTGTAGAAAAAAATTAGGTACTTAACACGCAGAAGTTTTGAGATAGAATCCAACTCCATACAGGTAATTTTTAAAGATAAAACATGTAAATTGTTTTGATTGTAGCAGTGGGCTGTAAGGCAGGTATGCGTTGATAACCACAGCTGTGAACATCTGTATTGCTTATCAGGGAGAGCAGGATTATAAATAAATAATAAAAAATAAACGTGCTGAACTCCAGAAAAAAAAAAATTAGCACCAGCGAAATAAAACCACCCTATTGAAATTCTTGATCTTCTTTAACACTTAACGTGTAGTATAGTCGCAAATTATTATTAATAATAAGTTATTATTAGAAAATTAATTGAAATTTTGATTCTATTAAAGGTCTAGGATTGGAAAGAAATTATTTAGAAAAAAAAATTAGTTAAACAATTCATGAAAACATTGTTTACAAAGTACAAAGTAAATAGAAAAACTGCAATTCTTTTCAACCTGACGATTTAATACGTCAGGTTGAAAAGAATTATAGTTTAATGCTACAATTTAAAAGAAACTGAATATAAAATAAGTAGGTGATTCTCAGAAATAATAAGAATGCTTAGTTTTTTTTCTTAATATAAACATAAGTATTTAAATTAATAAAACAGATCAATATTCATCAAAAACCATTCAAGGTTGTAGTTATAGCTGTTACTGCTGACTCATAGTAATATTAAAATATAAATCAGTTATTTGAGAAACACCTCATCTTTAGGTTTTTTCTATATCCAGATTTTCCATCTAGATTTACTAGTGAAGGCTTTTAAAGTAAAACAGAACTAACAGTAGAGCCATATATGCATCATTAAATTACAATGATTATGAATACCAGTTATAGTAGTAGTTTTTGAAAAGTTTATTAGAGATAAGTGATCATAGACTGGTTCATATTTGCTCTACTGACACATCAGCTAATGCCACAATACTGGTTCAAAGAAGACACTTTATTCTTCCAGTACTTGGACAGAGAAATAAATGACGCATAAATCAACTAAAACAAGAATAGGGCAATCGAGATATTCAAAACAATAAGGAAGGAGTGGCATTTGATCCGAGAGCGGGAGCAATTAGAGAAAAGGGGGATGGTCGGGGAGGTTCTAAGGAGGGTTCCCTCAGCAACAATCCACTTATTGGAGCTACAGTCTGGTAGTCAACGCTGTAGTGTGAGGGTGCATGGCTTGATAAAAAAAAAAATGATAACATAAGTTCTAGATTCTGAAAAATTCTGGGGTAGGACTCACGCAGTTATTTTCACCAATACACAAATGCTTCAAAACATAACGTTATTTGAAAAATGATTTCGCACAAGTGTGTAGTTTAAAAAAAAAAATTCTAAATATTATTTTTTTTTCTTTTAGGATACAAGGAAGGTTTGGGCGCCAATTCTGTGATTTGAGATTACGTTTTTTGGTGTTATAAAAAACGCAATGACTTTTTAATTTTTTTTCTTCGGAATCTTTTCTTTTTAAGAAGACTTTTTTTTTTTTTGGAAGAAAAAAAATCATCGAACAAGCAAATTCTACGACGTGATGTAATGCTGTGATGTCAGTATCAGGCATATGGGTCGGTCTTGCACTAATTTCCATTTTTGGGCTATGTTCTATATGAAAGACATTCTTGCACTCGAACTTCTTCATCGAGTATATTGGTCAGGCATTGGTTATATCAAGATTTAATGGTAAAGGTTGGGAAAACAAGGATAAACACGATTTACAAATTCTTAAGAGGAAGAGAACTTCCGCAGAACAGGATCGTTCTGGAAGAAACATCTGCCATGAAGATGAATACTGGAGAGAAGACAACATGACCCGGGGTCATAAAAGACTAAGATGAAGGCACCAAAGAGAAGCCGACTTTGGCCATGAAGCTTAGGAAGAAGAAATATTGATGGTGGTAGTTAGGAGCTGCTGGGGTGCCGCGCGTGCGCACGGCCCATACGGCCACGTGCTCTCCCGTCGCTTCGGAATTTCCCATTCATCCGGCTCTCCTTTGTCAAGCAGAAGCGGCGCTCCTGGGACTACAAGAGAGTCGAAGAGTCGAGTAGTTGGACTAGTTAGTGTTGAGTGGAAGGAAACGTTATGTCCATGGGCTTGAAAACCAAACTATGGATCACGTAATTATAATACTTCAGTGTGAAAAGATCTTCTATACCAGACTTAAACAAAAAAATAAATTTATAAATTAAGACGTCCCTAGAGAGATAATTACTTTTAAAAAATCAATATTCAATCGTTGCAGAGGTGTGGCTGACATCACAGAAATCATTTATATTTTTGATGATTTAATTTATCACAACAAGAAAATCACTAAATTACAATTTAATAGTTTAGTGCAATTTAATAGTTAACAGTTTACAAGCTCAACATAGTCACTTTTGTGATTGAATTATTTATTCATTTTTATCTGTACTTTACCATTTGTCAAGTAAGTATACCTTAAAAAAAAAATTACAAAGCAACAAAAATTAACCAAGGAACTAATAGTCTTACAAAATGATAAATAATAAAATTTACAGCACATCTTAAATGAATTAAAACGATTTCTAATCAATTTCAGGTGTTAATAGGCTCTTGAGTATACTTGAAGTGGTTGGACCAGGTGTCAGGTCAAGCAATACATTATGTACATAGGGACACACTCGAGTTTACCAGCTGAGGTACTGAGCTTAATTGCTTTTAGTGATACAACACCACAACCTAAATTGATCAGGTATAGGTGACATATTGAAACATGACTGACAAATATAATTTTATTTACTCATATCTATTGGCGCCTATAAAAAAAACAAGTGCCGATCAACAATATAATTCGTATTGCATTCAGAATATGTCAAGCAAAATGATATGTTCTCTAGCTTAATTTATTTCGTTTTATAACTGAGGATTTTTCCATTTTAATTTTATTTGTGAGGCAATGCACAGTTTCTGTCTATATTTTTTTTTAATTGAACTCTAAATAAGTATATTTAAATATAATGAATGCCGAACAAAGCAAAACATTAATTACAAAAGTACCTAGCTAATTAAAACTAATGTTTTTGGTACGGTCCAATATTTGTAACAACAATAAAACAAGGGATCAATACCATTAGTGAAGAAAATGATAAAATCAAAATACATAAACAGAATAAAACCTTTTAAATATGTAAATTACAGGGATTAAAACAATTAATGATCGTTTAACTAAATTGACTAATTAAAAGTTTTACAGGAAGCTTGTGTTTTTTGATTAGTTGATTTTTATCTAGCCTAGAATAACCTACCTTTGATTACTACCGCCATTGTATACATTATACAGGTGTGTAAGTGATAAATATAGTAATAAAAATAACTTAAAAATAAATGGAAAAAAATATCTATTTGACTAACTAAACATGCAATGAAAATTGAGATTAATTAAAAAAAAAAAATGTGTTTCGGTTTACTATTAAAGGGAGTTCAGACCAAAAACTAAACACGTTCAGGGACAGAAGCCATATTAGGAGTTAAAGTAGTCTAGAATTAACCTAAACTTTGACTGAGTTTAGTCTCGGAGTAAATAGGTGTGTTTTCAGGGTTCCAAACCCTTTTCTCGAGGCTTATGATATGTTTATCCTAGCACAAAGTTTAATTCCTGAACCATCAATTGTCCCTAAGTTTACTCTAATCATCAATCTCGAACAAAACTATATACAAGGAAAATTCCAGATTAATATGAATCCAGAACTTTTTATTTCCGAGGCTGTCTGGGAACCGGTCCAAGGAATATTTAAGCCTGGAAGTAACATGGATTCGATCTAATCAAAGACTTGATTAACTTAACAGGAATCACAGGCGTTAGGAATAGTCTAATATTTTAATGTTCACTTAGGTCAGGACAAACTGAAACTAATAATATGTAAAAAAACCTCAAATTCCATATTAAAAATTATATACAATGATCCATAGTTTAAGTTGCTTAGTCAATACCACAACTCTTAGTTTCGGAATAGAACGACCTGCAGAATTAATCACAGAATTAAATTTTAAGTGTTGACAAAAACTGGTGATCAAGTTTTTATCCAAGGATTAGAAAATTGTGTTTGATATTGAATCAATCCTCCACCAAACATACAGGCTTAGTTTATATTAATATAAACTATATAACTTTATATTATAGTTTTATTATTACTTTACCATAACTTTCTCAGTATTAGTTGCTTTAGGTAAAATAAAAAAATTACAATGATAGAATCACAAGATCGGAACCTAATTATTGAGTATTAAAAGTAAACGAAATTTTTTAACAGTTCTCCTACTCCGAAAATTCTAGATTTAAATGCTAATGGAGTTGTGTCGATACTAAAAATATTAATTAAGTTGAATTCAATAAAAATAATAATTTGAAAAAAAAAAAGATAAAATAGTGTAGAAATATGAAACGAATAAATAAAAATAAATACTTTCTTAATCTATAAGTATATTTAAAACGACGCTTACTAATACATAATATGTCATATAATTTTTATTATTTATTTATTGACATAGATATAAGTTTTTAATTGTTCACAGAACTCACTAGAAGAGCTACCGAGAAGAGAACACCTGAACCCGGTGACCATGGCAACCCTGCCCGAATTCTCTGGACCATTCGCCGCCCTCCATTTTAATTAAAATAAACTCTTTCCGGAAATTCAGGGGGTGTTATCTTATCCAGGCGTAAACAAATGTCGCAGCCCCAGTCTACCAGCAATCGAATATTTAAAAGCTATGTTAATGGTGAAGGAGATTCTTTTAGGAGAGGAAGGAACATAAGCTTTTAATGTCCAATAAAGAATATAATAATAATTTTAAAGTTAATTATAATCAGTAGAGGATCAATAGCTGATACAATGTAAAGCTATAAATATCGAAGTAAAGAATCACTAAATAATATAAAATACATAAAAATAGAAATTTTCACATAACATGAATCTAGACCAAAATGAATCCAATTTATGTAATCATCATTGGTATTTGATACAAAATACAATAAAGTTTATAAATTAAATATTTACAAAGTTCATAAAAAAAAGATAAAATTATGTCTAGTCGGATTCTGTTACTCTCCTATCAATCAGGTTTTTATATAATAATAAAATTTGAATAAAACCCAAATTATAAAATAATAATAATTCATATGGTATAGTAAATATCTTAAAGTAATCAATTAAAAAAATAAATATGATGAACAAAGTGATCACTTAAAAAAAATTATAATAATTTGTAGGTAAATAAATAATTAGAATAGTCATTGAAAATAGTAAATAAATATTATAAATAATCATTTAACCACGTAGAAATTTTCGTAACAAAGATTAACATACTGTAATATCTTCAACGTAACATAAGTTCGTGATAAAACTCTGTTATAAATGTCAATTTTTAGTAGCTCATAAAAAAAATTTCTACCCCCAATGAAGGGTGAGGGCCCGATTTCGTTGGGGGGTGTTTCATCAACTCTAAGAGGTCACACCTCAGTAGGAAGGGGATAAACGAATGGAGCGAATTACGCGGAAAAAAATATCCAATTTGTTCAGTCATTTAATTTTATTTTTTAACTACAATATGTAAGTTAAACCCATGTTATATGTATATGCCTTCTACCGGTAAAACGTAATTCAGAACTAAAGAAGCAAATGACTTTTTTTTTCAATGTAATAGAATAAATAATTTTCCTAAAATTTATATAGAAAATTTTCACAATAAGTTTCTTAAAATATATATATTTTTTAAATTATATGCAATTTATTTATTTAACAAAGTTCGCATGACCTCAGACTCATAATTTTAAAAGTAACTGTTATGTTCATTTACAATGCGTATTTAATGTTTTATTATTATAATTACACTTTTTATTTACTTCTCTATTTTTATTTTATTTTTATTATATTTATAATATGCATATATGGTATGATTGATTATTTTACATCCATTATTTATTGCTCATTCATTGTGGCAGACTGTACTATTTTAATAAAAGATTAATAAAACATTGCAAATGTAATTGTTTTTTCTATTAATATGTAAAAATGATATATATATAAATATGTACTAAAATGTGTCATAATTAAATGACGAAATTAATCACGTTTTTTACAATCGGAGGAAATTTTTCAAATTGAGTCTTATACATTTTTAATCTTTTTTCATAGATAGTTTATTTAATTTACCATTAAAAAAAAATATTATTATTATATATAAATGAACCATGAGAATTTTAAGATGTTCTACGGTTTGTAAAATAAAACTACTTCGGCCATTTTCTGATTATACTACTTCTAATGCCCTCTCTAAAACCAAAAGAGTAACAGTTACATAGAGTAACTGATACACAGAGCCAGACTGAAATAAACGAGAAGAGAACCGAGAGAGTTTGGGAAGGGGAGGGGCGGAAGGAGCCCAGGTCGGCCAACTTCAAATATTTACATTGCACTTGGGCTCTTTAGCCTTCCGGTTATGAATAGGTAAAAACTTTAGTCTCGTCTCTTCTGTATCCGTCTCCTATGCCTTTTTAATATTTTAAACAGTCTCTACTCCAGCCTC
The DNA here is from genome assembly GCF_000696795.3 of Halyomorpha halys. Lineage (NCBI taxonomy): Eukaryota > Metazoa > Arthropoda > Insecta > Hemiptera > Pentatomidae > Halyomorpha > Halyomorpha halys. Next base: position 252,649 of record NW_027107167.1, read on the forward strand.
TGGTTTTCCCTTTGTGCCACTGTACGGAGAGAAAGAGGGGGGGAAAGCAAACAACTCTTTTCAGTGGAAAACAGATCCAGGAAACCATCAACGTTAGAATTTGAGTCAGGACTTAGCAAACGATGTCTTAGCTGAAAATAGCGTTAAATCCCAAGTACCAAATGATTACGGAACAACTCGATCTAGTACATTAAACTATTTATAATTTTGGACACAAATATTTGTATTGATACTCCGTGAGTCGGGTCCTTAAAATATTTTGGTTGTATGGCCATAGACGAAGTGTAATATAATCTTCTTTAAATTGTTTGATTGCAACTATTTTCACTAGGGTTTTGGATTATAGGCGGAAAGCCGACCTAAAATTTCTACTCCGTAACTTCAATAAAGTAATCAGCTGCTTAGTAACAGTTTTAGGGCGCCAGAATGAATTTTCAGGTAAAGTTTGGATACCCCAGTTTTGAATAACATTTAAATAATAATAAGTTTTTTTGATTAACGATTATTTTTACGGTTTGAGACATACTACTTGAGCTAATTAATAATTTATGATACTCATTAGAGGCATATATTCATTATTTTTTTATAACATACCGTTTTCGCTAATGTACCTTTTAGGGATTATAGACTAAAAATAAATAAGAAGTTCTAATTCGTTAGTTTAATAAATTAAGTAACTAATTAGTTAGAATTTGAGAAACGCCAAATGCATTTTGGTGTTATGTGTGATAGAAAATATTTTTTAAATTAATTGCAGATGTGTCCTATGGCCTGGATTTCAAGCATAGAAATTCTGTACTATAACTATGTTGGGAGAATATGTTGAAGAGATAAATGTGACATGGGACATTTAAGATGGAAATTCGACAAGGTTGTTTGACGAGCTTGTAAAGTTCAACTAAGGATCTAGTGATCATTAGATTACTCCTACAAAAACCGGATGGATTGAACAAATTCGCGAGAAAGCATGAAGTTTGAGAAACTAATATATTTATAAAGCAGTACAATATTTTTTAAAAAATAGACTATCATAACAGCAGACGTGTTTAAGAGAGAATTAAGAATGGAGGATTAAGAAAGAAAATACGTGAGTTGAGCATAACTATTTTTTTGCACAACTTAATCCACAATTCCAAAACCAAGGAGACCTCTCCAAGTACATCGTTGATGAGAATAGAAAGTTAATTCTGCGGCTGACAACGTTTGTACTCTAGTATCAAGTGTGTGATGAAGTACGTGGCTTGGAAACAGAACTTAAGTACCGCTCCAGAATGGATTACGGTGAAATAATTGGGCCGGGAAACTCCTCAGAATACCAGATGACTGATACAGTCGAGAAGGATCTCATAGTGTCGAGGATCTGTGGGCCTTTGTAAGCTACAATTGAAAGCGGATTCAATACTACATTTCCTCTTCACTCCGGACTTTGTAAAGGGCTTCGTTTGAGAGCAACAGTTGGCTTCCATTGAGTCGATTAAAATAAACATAGCTGATAACGAGTTACTGTTATCCTAAGATATCATGGTAATTCTAAGACATCCAACTCATATAAACCGTATTAAGTGGTACTGACATAATATAAAGCAAAAATAATAGTTTAATTGTTTTTTAGTAGTAATAATAAGATAGTGAATAGAAATATTCATAAAAATGTGTGCATCGCGGATTCGTTTTAAATTTAGCATATACATGTCCGTATCAGAGGGTGTACCCAGGGTAGGGATAAGAGGGCTCCTCTTTTTTCAAGTGAAAAAAATTATTAATTTAATAAAAAAAATGTTTTCTTCAAACGAATACTAATTTTTATAACTAATAAAGCACAATGACTGTTATAAACAATTTTTAATTCATTTGCCTTTTCCATGCTGCAATTTCACAACCTGATTGACTATAGCCCCCCCCCGTTGTTTATGGCATCCCCTCTCCTAGTTTTGATCTTGAGTACGCCCTTAGCCCCTATCATACGCGTCATTAATATATGGACTGAATTCTATACACATCCAAAATGTGTATAGAACAAAAAAGGACAAATACAAATAAATTACATGAAAGAAATTATCTTCAGTTTGATGGCTCTATAAAGATAATCTAAAGTTTAAAAAGCTTTATATATTTTATAAATAAGCTTTATATTTGTTATTAATTGCTAATTTAGGTGTTTTTATGTTAAAAACTAATAAGCTTCTGAATGAGCAGTCATAATGTTATGTTTATGTCTCTTATTAGGAGAGTAAATCACACTGTTTGCCTTCAGATCAACCCTCTTAAAATATTAGTTTAAAAACTTGATGTCATTGATTTATTTCTTAAAAGGATTTATGATCGTTTAATTGAAGAATTTGTAGTGTTACAAGTGAATTAGCTTTCTCTAAATCCACTATTAGTTTGTATAAATATTGATAATTTATTTTATCAACTTTTAGTTTAATTTTTTTCTTCAGTAATTATTCTTTACTTATAGATTTGGATTTTATTACTTTGAATACACCTTGTTAATCAATGTCTGTGAATTTAGACTGGATTTCCCTTTTATTTATGGGAACAGTATATTGTACTTCTTCTATGGTTGTTATGTAGAGTTTTTATTATACAAGATAATATTAATATTGTCGAGCTATATATATTAATATTTTCTTAAATTTCGGGTATTAAAATCTGTAATCATGATGTATCAGTGAATCTTCTAAATAGTTGATTGAGCCTTATCAAACAATCTTAGCAGAATCTTCGACGACGCACTGCTTTTAATCCGAAAATAGGCCACTTATAAATAATATACAAAAACTCAATAGCTCCATAAATTATACAACGGCGTACTTTAGAGTAGACCGGCCTGGCAGACTACCCTTGTAAACCCTCTGACCCCTTCAGACCTCTCCGACCTTCATAAACTCAAATACCCTTCGTCTAGTGTCCCAGTATTTGGTTTCCAGCCAATGCTTATATTCCAGATTCGTTCGGGTGATCAAAAACCATACTCATGAATCACAAAACGTTTGTTATTAACATCTAAAATACTTAGAATTTTACTTTGAATTTTCCAATGGTACAATCAAATACTTTTGGATGAAAACTACATTGAAATCAATAAATTTAAATTTTAAAATCCATTGATTTCTTTATTAGCCAAAACTTAAGATTCTTCGTTTATAAGAATTGGATATATTCATTTTTGATAGCTATTGTATTTGAATCTCTAAATTTTCATGAATTAATAAAACAAAATAATAAGTTAATTTAGTAGTTTGCAAGAAAATTATATTTTCAGGAATTTTTTTTAATCGAAAAAAAAACTGGAACGTTTCGAATTTATCTTGAGTTAGATTGTACACTATAAACTTATGAGATAACAACCAGCGTTCTCGTGGTACAAATTGATTTTAATAATAAAAAAAAAGATATCAACAAGTTGTTTTTTTACAACCACGCCTCAATCCGATTTCGAAAACTTGGGGGTTATCCCTGGAATAACTTACCCTGGAATCCAACAGGGTACAAAGGACTGGATAAGAATTCACGAAGCGTATCCAGGAAAGAGGAACTGATTGCAACTGACATCCAATCTTCCTCCTTGCCTTGCATCCCATCGCAACAGATTAAGATCCGACGGGAGTACGCTCTTCCGAAAATGGCAAGGGGAAGAGGAATCAATAATGAACCGATTCGGCAATACGTAAGTGAAAAGAATAACAATTGAAGAGGGCGTTTGTTTACTTGGAAGGAGAAGAGATCTGATTCGACTCGTCGAAGGACTGTTTATCTGAGCAATAAATTTCATCTGACTCGTTATGATGGCCATTCGGCTCCGCCTTTATCACTACGATTAGTCAATCCATTCACCGGCACGTCTCTATTTTATGGTTTCATTCATGAAAATTCGAATCGGGCAATGAACTTGACACGTCCATTCAATATTTAATGAACCGTTCAGTGAGACTATTTCTCACAACGACAAACTAATTTATGGAATATATTTTGCGGACAAGTATAAGACTACATAAATAAAATGATAATTTGAATTTTATTTATTTATTTATAGATTACACCTCATTTATATATAGATTACACCCGTCAACAAATTTTTTGAACGGACAGAAGCCCGGTTTTGGTTCATTGCAAGTAATTAATAAAATAAAAACGGGTTTACCACATAAATTTTCCTTTTGCTGAAACTAAGTTTATACGAAATTATCTACAACTAAAACTAGTTACAAACTAAGTTCCTTACAGAATATTATGTCAATGTACAACATAAACCAAAATGAACTCTGTACTACCATTACTTTCCACGAAAAAGTTCTTCAAACTTTGAATATTTTATACAAAAATTCAAAAACGTGATTGTCTGATTTATTTGAAATATCGTCAGAAATACGCATTCTACGCCAAAAGTAAAATTAAACAATTTTAAGTAAATTTAATTAGCTTCAATTTCAGCTCATAAAATGATGCCAAAAATTAATTAAAAATATCGATAAGCAGAATCAGAATCAAGTTAAAAAATAAACTGCAAATGTTAGAGCAAAGCATTAAGTTTTTTTTCTCTCTTTATATTAATGTTAGGAAAAATATAAAATAAATAAAACTATACAGTTTCATTCAGTGTGACCTACAATAATACATTCCCCTAAGGTTTTACAGTTGTTTTCCCCGACTATTTCATTTAAACTGTTTTTTTACTCGTCATTTTTTACTTTCACCATAGGTGCAGCCGAACAAGAACTTTAACTATCCAATAGAATGAAGTAATAAATAGATAACTACGTCTTCAAAGGAGCGATTGGTTCCGGGAATGGAAAGGCTGGACACAACTCCAGAGCCGCAGAGGATTACAACCTCACCGATATAAACTAGAAGTGTAGTGTCGCTATAAAGGGACTCTCATGTATAATGCAACAGGTTTCGATTTATCTGTGCCAAGGAAACCCATTTACCGTCAGCCATTCAAAAAATATCTTTAT
>NW_027107167.1:258049-279192 GCF_000696795.3 Halyomorpha halys
TATATAGATGCATATGTATTTATAATACCTTATACATTCTACCAATCAAAACTATTCATGATTGGAGAAGTTTGTCGGGGTTGTTAAACAAAACCATATTTATTTATTTTATGCCGACGTTTCAACCTGAATTTCAGGTCTTCATCAGGGCTATAGAACAAAAGAGATAACAACAACATTTAGAACTTATAATTGAAAAGGAATAGTATACAAACAAATTTAGAATTATACAAAATATTTGTATAATATTTTGTACCCCCAACCCCCGACAAACTTCTCCAATCATTAATCTACGGTCAACTATCTACACCTCAAAACTATTCATGGCAGTCGTGAAAAACTAGGTAAATAGAACTTAACAATTTTTCAATTCTATAAACATTAGTCACTATTCTTAGCAGAATGTTAGTATTTCTAATAAATGTGTTATGATCGATAAAGAAAACACTTTTCAAAGGTTACATATCATTTCTTCTGATGATGCCTCTTAAAAAAATACTAGAAGAGGTATTCCCTCTTAAGAATCCTCTAATTTGACCTGATGTTTCTTGTAATCCTGCTAACGACGCCCCCACATCAAAGGTGCAGTATTGATGGAATCCGTTAAAGACTTCTTAGACGATACTCCGGTGCGGCAATAGGTGTCGAGTTCGCCGATGATCTCATCATTCCTTCGCCCCCCCCCCTACCTGAGATCTATCATCGCTACGGACAGCTTAATTGAGATATCCCAGCCTCCCTCACTTCCCGCTCTCTTATTTGTTTTATTTTCTCCTTTTTTTTCCCCTCCCCGTTATTCAAGCATTCAAACAGCAATGGAGATGGCGTAATATGAATCTCATTCCTTTTGACAAGTGCTTCTCGAACCGCAACAACGGTACCGATGCTTGGGAAGCCAAGGAGGAAATTGTTTTTTCCTGGATCTAATTATTAATTAAATAAGTTTTGACCATCTCAGCAACTATTAATGTGTATACCAACAACTAGCAGTTTCATATACAATTTTCGGCACTTTTCGTAATAAACAGATCTAAAGTTTTTTTTTTTTGTTTAAAGAGAAAGAAATATAATCTATTAAGATATAAAATATTACGATTCTTAAACCTTGCTACAAGAAAAATTACTTTTATTCGACTGAAAATAATAAAAAGTTATTATATAACAAAAAAGATTTTATTTTTGTATAAATATCGAATTAATGCAAAATATCTTAATTAATATGTATTATTGATCAAGAAGCATAATTTATTTTATATGCTTAAAGTCCACTAAGTTTGAAAAAAAAATACGTAGACAATCAAATATATTGATTTTCCTAAGTATTTCGAACCTATATGTTGATTTTCAAAATTGCATAAAATATCAAAATTATCCTTAAATTATAAAGTCATATACTGATGCATATTTTATTTTTTTCTTTGGATACACTGGATAGACAAGAATTTTTTTCTTTATAATGATTGGATCAATTATTATGCGTGTCTATTTAATTGGGACAATTTTCAGATGTGTTACAGTATTAAAATATTTATTTTTAAATACTGTTTTTTTTTTTATTAAATTGGAACATGTTGCCATTTTTTTGTCCAACTAAGAAAAAACAAAAACAAATTGTATGTGGATTAAACAAAACTATCATGGTGAAATTCGTAATCTTTAATTATGTGAACTTTATAAAATAAATTGATTGAAACTGATTACAAGCTTTCAATTTCGTAATTAGTTTTTTTCTCAACCCTCTGATTTTAATATATATAATCCCACAGGTTTTACAAGCCTCTTAAATATTATATTTTTTTTATCTATAGAAGCATAACCGATCGGCTGTAGTGCTACTCGAAACAGAACGAATTGAAACACCGTTATCCTTCAACAAGTGGAAAATGGTTGACTTATAACATTCAACTACTAATATCTTCTGTAATTATGGTGTTGTATTATATTCCTCATATATTGAAATGTGGATAGTATTCTTTCATAAGATCATTCCCAACAATTTAATTATTTTCAAATTTAAGAGTGAACGAAAAAGGAAACTTTTGAGGATTAAAAAAGTTTCGCAAGAAAAATGTATGATCATCTAAACCGGAGAATTAAAGAGTAGATCTCAGCAGTATATCTTTGTAACTGCATTCAACTGCGAAAGTCTTTGTTTACAATAATTTCTACTATTGTGAAAGTATAATATGTAGACATATCAACGCTTAAGCAGTGTTACCTCTTAAGTTCGAAAATATATTTAAATCATTTAAATTAAATTATAAATAATCAATGGACCATTCTAAAGACATCTGAAAAGAATTCTTGAAGTCAGAACAATGTATAGGCAACCTACAAAACGATAGTTGAGAAGAAATGTTTTTAGAATGATGTTTGATATTTTAAAATTTTTAATTACTTCAAACTTAAGAGATAATTAATAGGATAAGTGAAGATATGTGATTAAAAAAATCCACAAATTGATTAAAAAATCCCTATAATACAAACAAACGATGGGGATGCATTCGACCACATGTTTCCGATGTGGCATCTGTCCTTAGCAACGAATCGATAGTGGCAGCCAACGAAGCCAGATAGACACTTTAACGGACCGGATCAAATTTACTAACGTAAGCAATATTTTAGTCACGTCAACGGAAGAATTCATGGTAAGACGTATCTATACAGTGACATTGTTGTTAGTAATGAATACAGCAAAATTTTTATTTAGTTTTAATTTGATCTTTGTAATGTTACTAAGTATTTTTAAAAATTTCAAGCAAATACAATAAATGAAGTCATAGGTTGGAGGTATCAAATATATTCAGTAAAAATTAAGTACTGCTACTAATTAACTATGTTAGTGCTTCCTACATAGCACCTTTTCAACTATCTTCAAAATCTTGAATTGTTGGAATTTATAATAGTTAAACATCGATTTTTTCGGTCTAAAACAGGAATAAATAAAATTCAATTCGAATTTTCTCAGGTTCATATTTTTAAAATCAAATATTTTCATTCACTCATATCTTCAATCCTCTGCATCAAAGTAAAGTTTTTCAAATACCAGCAAAATAATAAAAACAACAAACAAACCGTGAGTATAGTTGAATAAAAAACAATTCAATACTATAAAGATTTATAAGATCACCTTCCAAACACCCTTTAATAATGGAGATGAAAAGTAGACGGGTTAAGGAGCGTAGAAAGACGGATACCCCAGTTAAAGCGCCGGATCAAGGTGGCCGAGGAAGATAAGGAAGAAAGAGTGGCCCCTCTGAGAGATTAGGTGACGCCGGTCGAGCGGAATTCCCGCAGCTTCCTGTCCAGCGAACAGTAAAACTCTGGAGAGGGTGTTCCTCGTTTACATCTACCTGCAGTGGATGCATGCATGGTAATGCGCTGCACACGGTGTGAAGGTGACCTAGTTTATGAGGATATCAGGTGAAAGAAGAAAACGGATAGCGACTATAAAAAGGATAAGCTATGGGTTTGTTAGGAGCCAAAGCACACTCTAATCCCAAAGAAAATTTACTTGAGGAAATCTAAGTAACAAAGTAGATACCTTAAAATGAAGTAAAATTCCCTCCCTCTCCGAAATAATTTAAAAGTTTGAAAATTTGAGGTTTGAGAACCAACACAAAATTGTGTTAAAACATTACTAATAGAAGTTGTTTATTATAAAATTAATTATACACGCTACTAAAAGTTAAAAGAAAACAGCCAATTTCCTATATTACTCTCCAGAAAACCGGTAAGAAATGAAGTATGGTCAAAATTGTGGTAAAAATTCATATTTTTCTCCTCCCCTCCACTTCAATAAGTTATTGTAACGATTTCTAGTCGGCCTGTAGACTAAAACAAAAGCAATACCATTAACCCTACTATCTGAAGTCAAGAGCTTTGTTTAAGTCTATTCTACATTAAGTACATTTCTCATTATACAGAAAATTTCAATAAATCCTCATTATTAAGCGCCAAATATTTACTCAATACAATTTAACAAACTAATTATTAGTTTGTAATTTATAATAAAACTGAGGCTAGAAGTTTAAAAGTTGAATTATTTGAGCCACATGACTTAGATCAGAATAATTATTCTCTAAAAGTTATTGCGCTTTAGAGCGTCATCTGACATTACTGTATGACTGAAATTGTCTTTATTGGACATAACTGTTAATAATAATTCAAGATAATAGTTAATAACATAATAGTTCAACTGCTAGTTATAGATAATGTGATCACTCGTTCCAAGTATTACTTGCTGGATTTTCAGCGATGGACAGAAAGGTGCATCACTTGTGCATGAATCAGCAAATATTAACAATGCATATGTAGCATGTTATATTATTTGAGTAGTTTAATAAAAAAAAAAAGTATGTGGGAATTTAGCATGTAAGGTTTATAGTTTTAGATCCAGTAAGATTAAATTTGGGTTAAACATTAGTTGTTTCATAACGTAAATGTATGGTCCAGAAAAACTGATTCAATTGAATAAAACCATTACTTTAGTGAAGCATTAATACTTTTATGTTTATTGGTTGGAATTTAGATCGTGGGTAGTAAGACAGGCATCAAGGTTTGTCTGCCCACAAGTTCCGACGTTTTATAGGGCATCTACGTCTAAGATGTCAAGTATTAACTTGTTGTATTAACACATTAAGGAAGTTCCTTATTCAAGATTGTTTATAATTCTATTTATTGGGAAATAGAAACGTAAAAAGTCAGATATATTTTGATGAGAGGCAGCAACCAGTCTGAAAGTAAGGGATTTGAAAAGACATTTTAGAACAGCAATTAAGACTTGCAGCATCAAAAACCTGATGTCCAAATTCAGAAAAGGAATAAAAAAAAAAATCAGAAATAAAGTTTTCAGACACAAGAATGAACATATGGTATAAAAAAAAAACAGCTTTTCTGAGAACATTTTTTTCCATCTAGAAGTTTTAATCAGGCAATGTTACAGAAAAAAATAGAAACCTATAAAAATGGACATTGTTATTAATCCAATTCAAGCCACATATTCTCAACAGACAGAAGTATAGTAAAGTGTTATTAATGAATTTATTTGCATCTATATCTAATACAGTAAACACAATGAAAGTACTCCAATACTCCTCTGATAAAGTGTTTTCCAACTGGAAAAAAATATTACAACGATGACTAGCCATTAATAAACCAATGCTAAAAAAAAAAAAAAGACGGACCAAAATGGATTAGTTTCGGCGGAGCCGAGGCGATTTGTTTCAGTTTGTAAACTGTTCGGGAGGCGTTGTGGGAGGGTAGAGTCGATAGGGAGGAAAAAACAGGAAGTACTCCTTCACCTTGCGCGACTCCCTGTCCTAGACCAGGTACTTCCCATGCTGTATCCGTGGGGGGAGGGAGGGAGGTTCGCTATCTTAATGTCTTCGGGCATAACGATAAGTGGACCTTATAATAATAACTATAATTAAATACTAGTCCCTTAGGGAAATAAAAAAATATTCATAAAAATAATAATCTAAAAACAAAATGAGATAATTTATGACGAGAGATCACATCATATTAAAGTAACACAATAATTAAATAACTGCTCAACGAAACAAATAATCCTACTGACCACACGATAGCTTAATAAAGTTACAAATAGACAGGAATTTTACTTCCATCATCTTTTAAAAATGTATAAAAAATATTCCAGAATATTTAGTAAAACAAGAACCCGCCGGCAAATGTAAATGTGCCATGCTTTTTAAATACTTGCTATAGATATCTCTTAAAGATATTTATCATTAAACGAAAGACTGATAAGGAGTCAAGTATAGATAAAACTTTATCTGATTCTAAACAATAAGCACTGTGTTTTCATTTTTAAAGTTCAAAGCTTTATTATGCTTTCATTGTTCATTGTTTATATCACAAATGGATTTTTTTTTCCGTTCTTTTAAATTATTTGATAACTCATACATTACATCTCTTGATTACTCATACAAATCACTTGATAAATATAAAAAACAAAAAATGTTTAGCACTACTAACTTTCATCATAATCGCTGACATTGTATTGTTCTAATTTTACAAACATAAATAATACAAATGTGCATTTTGTCGAAAGAATGAAATTTAGAATATAATAAGGCATTGGAATTTCTAGCTATAAAATTAATCGTAACCGACCGATATGAAGGAGAGGAGAAACGTTATGATTTTAAACTGTAAGTAGAAGTGAATTAATATAATTAACTAGTAAATGTATAATGAATTAAGTAAATAAATAAGTATTAAAAAGAGTGAAAATAAATAAAAATAGTAGAACAGTTCTATATAAAAGTGACACTTATATTAACAATATAACTTCTTTGATTTTTGAATATTATTTTTTAAAAATAATAACTATATTATCCACAACATCTAAGGTAATATTTAGAAATTCTATCCAATAGAAGAAATATAGGAAGAAGATATGCTTACTGCTATAAGGAAAATGCTTTAAAAAGTGATCATATGAGCCGTTGAGAGGAAAAGTGGTGTTAATCACTTTTGCTGTGATTAAAATTATTTCTAATCATAATTATTTAATTAATCACTTAGTGAATAAACTTTAAATTCTTTTAAATAGTTGAATATGCTAATGATAGATTATTTTTAACAGAAAAATATGTTCTTTAATTTAATTAATCCTTAACTTAATTAAATATTCCTAACGAATATTTTTATAGAACTTGCCAATTAATATTATCATTGAATATCACAAAACTTCAGATTTGATTTACATCACTTTTGCTAGGGGTTTTCATGATTTTTAGTTTAACATGTTAAAGCGTGTTAAATGAAGAAATATTTCCTTCTTTTACCCTGTTAAAACGCTATAACATATAACATGGTTGAGAGTCTGATACTAGGTCTGTTAAATGGAGAATGACGTCATGTAAGACCAGCGGAGCTCGTCATAATTTCGTTTGTTGCCCTGTTAGGTTACTTGCTCGTATTTTGTACTTTGATTGTGTTAGTATTGTTTTGGATGTTTTTAAAACTAATAAAGGAATGAATGGCAATAATAATAATGTAATGTCAGTTGTAAATTAGCTCATTTTGATTCTCTTCCTCACAAGTCAGAAGATCAACAAAACACTCCGTAGTCAAACTTTTACACAAATTCTACTTTAGGCATGTTGTAATAAATTACTTTAATCAAAACTTCGATGTAAACAATAATATGAAGTTTTGGAAGGAAAGGTTATAAAACAAGTTGCTCAGAAAATCCGCTAGGAGGTCTTATGTATTTAACATGACTTGAAATTGGGCTGCTCACAATCCTATACTTAGCATGGTAAAACATTTTACATTTAACACATCATGAATACCCCTAGTATAACCTATGTATAATTGAGTATTAGCAACCCCTAATGTTCGATACAGATATGATGACGTTTCCTACATAATTTATGCTTAAACTGAAAAATGTTTAAAAAAATCTTTGAGGTCAAACTTAACATCGATTAAGTGAAAGGTTTTAAAAAACATTAAAATTTAACAAAGAGATATTAATGTCATTATAATGAGATATTTGGAGTCATAGTCATGAATTATGTTTACTTAAATGGCTTTGTTTATGGTACAAGTAGACAGAGTTTTTGCTAGACAGGTATAAGATGTACATTTCTTATATGTACTCCCATCAACTTCTTCACGTGCAGAACCAAGCCATCGGAACCGTGGAAGTACCCCTGCAGGTATAAAAGCTGCAAAACGTCCAACCCTTATAAATTTCCAAGCAGGCCCCCTTCACTTAATATTCATCAACAAGGACCAGCCTGTTCTCCCTGAATGCTCTTAAACCGATAACCGACCCTTCGTCGCTTCAGGAATTGTTTTCCTAATTGCTACAAGGAATGACTAATTGCCCTCCATTAAGGACATTACTTTAGTGGAAACGAGTAGCCCGGTTAAGAATGTATTTATAAAGTAATAATAGAATATTAATCAAAACAATACATAAGAAGACTTACATGAATGTAGGCATTCTGCGATGGTGGTAGCATCCACCAGGTAACCATGGCACAGGACGCAAACCAAGTAAGGGTTCACCTCAGTCAACTTAACTCTGTGACCCTCCATTATCTGAAAAAGGGGAATAATAATATTATACATAAACTATAAACCAGAAATAAATAAATAAACATGATCGAATTGACATAATAGAGAAAAACACATTTTTTTAACTAACAATTCAAGAAGAAAATATAAATCAACATAAAACTAATTTTCCTTTCCTCAAATGATATTTAAAAATGCAATAACATGAATAAAAAAGGTTAAGCATACTCTGGTTATCAAGACTCAGAGTGATAACAATAATACATATGTTAAAATTGATTGCGTTTGTGATACTCGTAGTATGTGTTGTGTTTTGAGAACATTACCAGAAAAAATCTAAAAATAATAATAAATAAATTAACCAAGAGAAATTGCTTTGTGCATACCAAGGAATTGATTTCAGAAATAAAAAAATAATAATCATTCTATTCAAAACTCTTGACAGATGTAAACAAAGAATTATAGATTCAAAATATAAAATTAAATAAATCAAAAGACGATTATAAAGCGGATCATAATTATAGAGAAGACTGACATTTAAAAAAAAATTATTTAATTTTATAATTAATTATCAAGATGTAATTATCAATAGTTAACAAGTGGTACTTCGTACGTGTCAAGTGTGAGATTAAATGGTTTGACGTCATGAATATCATGAAACGACACGCCATTAATTGGTATTCGTAAGTGAGACAGATATTTTAGAAAAATATAACACCATAAAATCTAGTTAAATATCTAGTGTCACCAACCTTTGTACCAGTAGTGACACTAAAAAACATTATTTTATTTTAATAAACTTCCTAAAAGTTATGATACATACAGGAAAGTTTAATGATTTTCAGTTTTGTAACTGCAATTTTTAATATGAGGTATCACTTTTTACCCATCTATGAGCTTATATGTTATTAATTCTCTTTTATGTATTAGGTCTCTGTTGACAAAACATGAGACGTGGGATTTTGCTAAAGGGTTCCGAATATAGAGTACGTTCTAAATTACCCAAATGAGGACTAAGCAGCTATGGTAAGACATTAAAATTAGGTACCTTATACAACACTAGCAACTTATTCTTAAAGCATTTTCATTAAAAGAGATAGTAGCTGTGGATTAATTTAATAAACATAATGAGCATTATTTTTGCAGCTGAAAAAAAAATTAATGAAAGTTGGAGATAAAAAAAAACGTTATTTTATAAAGTTACTATATACTGTTATTATATATTATTTACATTTCATTCCTATTAGTTACGAAGTTAAAAAAAAAAAAGTGTCGAATTAGATTTGAATAAGTATGCTGTATAACTTAATGAAGTTGGGCAACTCAACTTTGTTGTTTTTGAATAAAGCTTTGCTCTCTCTCTCCTTATGATAATAATAAAATTTATTTTCACCTTAAATTTATCTTATTTTTTTATCTTCATAGTAAAAATCTGAATTGATAAAGCCTAAATATGCATAATGGCCAGTTATTCACTACTACTCCAGAGATAAGAAACTTTGTTCTGGAATCTTCCATTGATATCCATCATTTTTATCTTCACGTCTACTTCATCGCAACTTCCTATAGATAAGAATACGCGCCGTTAGCTCCATCCCACTGGCAATCAGTGATCTACCCGTGAGCAATAGTTAGAAGGAGATAGTTACATCGCGGTAGGAGAATTAGAAAGACAACAGCAATTTGGCGAAGGGACGTGGCTGGAGAGGAACGCAGTAATTTGTTCTCGGGGCAGGAGGCTCTCAAAGGATCCTTATCTCGGGATCGCCCTCCCCCCCCAAACAGCATTCCCCCCCCCCCCAGGATTACGGCTAGCCCTCGACTTCATTTTACGAGACCTCAGTCAAAATTAAAATACAAACACAAGAGGAGATGGGAATAAAACGGGTGGGATCAAGTCGCTTCACTTGATCCCACCCGTTTTATGTCGACAATGGATCTATCGTAGTGTATGCACATCACGGTGCAGTTTCACCAACTATACAACTACTAATATACCAATGATTATAATATATACCAAATCCAACTTCAGCAATTAAAACCACTCCTTACATGTTTCTAGTTCTGGAAGTTTTAAGATTCACATGCGATTTTCAGAATCAACAAAATGCATAATAAGTGAAGATAGAAAAGGAATAAAATGCAATAAACGGTAAAAGTTGTTTTTTTAGATTTTTTAAACAGTACTTAGAAATAAAAGATGCATATGAACCATTGAACGCAATAATAATGTAATCACAAAAATGAAATATTTTAACATGAATTAATAATAAAAAATCAGTTAAGAGACTAAAACAGTCCGTAACTAAAACATGTTTTCATAATTATGTGACTCTCATTACAATTCTCGTTTACTCGTAACAATAAGTACTGCTAGACTCAGCCGGAAAAATTACTGGATTTTACCGCAATTAAAATATTTAATGAAGGAATCGTTTTATTATTAATATGAAAAAGGAAGCACCTGTATAAATCTCAAGAATAAGATCAATAATCAAACATAAACCGGTTGTTTATATTTTCTGGTGGGGCAGTTATTGACATCCGTGAAAATTTTTTGTGCTAGTAAATGAAGTTAACGACATCCATATTCATTAATTTTCTTTGGTTAGTTAATCGACTCTTTGTCGTATCACTCAAAAAAATTTTTTTATACATAAATAAGATATACTTATAATTTTTACAGATTTGAATAGTCTGTTTATGTAAAGCTGAACAATATTATAATATAGATTTTTTTAAAAAAAATACATCAGTATTTATGTAAAAATTCAAAATCGATTTTATTAAGTAACCCACGACTTTGTGTATAGTGGGAATTTTTTATAATTATTTAAAAAAATATCTAATAAAATTTGACAGTAAGGGGGAGGTTTAAAATATTAACTGAAAAAAAAATTATTTTTCTCAACTTAAACGAAAGAAAGACAAATGATTCCTCAGAAAATCCTTCAGGAACTTTTATAACTGTAATTGTGCTTTATAGGTTTTATTGTTTTGTTTTTTTATTATATTATATAGAAAAGCTCTTCCTATCTTAAGGTTAATCTTCAACAAGGAGTGAATTTTATATTAAAAATAACTTGAGAAAACAACCAAAAGAACGGAAAACTGACAATTCTCTGTTAAGAGTTCTGTTAATATTTAACAAATGCAAGTAAGATTTTGAATACCTTTATTTGTTTAGCAACATAGCTTGGGTGAATTACTGTTATAAAAAAAAATTATTTAAGATGTCACCTCCTGAATATTCGGGGATATAATGCAAACTGAGAAAATTGTGGTGAAACATTATTCAACATGGAGTTGGCGTATCGAAAAGTGTTATTTAGATAGGATAGTTTTTCATAAATATTAAAAAAAAAAAAAAAATTGTTTGGATATCTTAAATTTTGTCTGTAAAAATATAATTTGCAACAATATTCCAACTTCCAAGTTATACAATTTAACTTTAAAGTTGTAGAGTTTTTCTTAACCTAGTTGGACGTTAATCCACGAATAAACAATAACCATAGAATATATATATTTTTATTCACAAACATAAAATCATATGAATGGAGCTCTAGACTAAAGATTCTATTGATACTTAAAGGGATAGTAAAAGTCCTTGAATAGGCACATAAATATACCATAAAATCGAAATAGAAACGCAAATTATATCGCTTTATTTATATATAATAAAACAATAATAGGACTTTCTCCATTTTGCGAGCTAGCTTTAAGAGTTGAAACCGCTAAGTCTATTAAATCCTGCCAAGGTTTTTTTTTTTGAATTTGTATAAATTTCCATTCCCAAGCGTTAAAAAATACAGAATAAAAATTCGACCCACTCTTCGTAAAAGGTTCAATTAACATTTGATAAGAACGTTCTAGAATATCAGCAACCCACTGGTTTCTTTGTTATAACTTGGCATCCCTGCTGTAAAGAGTTCGGAAAGCGATACGGCCAACACTGCTAAGCGAAGAGAAGAACCCCTCAATAAGGAAAAGCAGGGTATTCTGTATTAATTAAATTCCTTGGAGGGCATGGGGGCTTCTGACGAAGCTTTGTTATGGGACGTACTTACCCGTAGCGGGCACCAGACCAAGTCCGTAATGGCTTCGTGCAGTCGTAAATATCTTCGATTTGCACCGATCGCAGATAGGAAATTTTCTATGATGAATTTATAGCTACGCCATTTCAAGTTAATTACATTTCATGACGAAGCTTTGGCATATTTAATAAAACTTCACAGGATATAAAACTGTCAATATTTCCTCATTCACAGGTCATAGCAATAATATTATATATATACATATTTTTTAGTTAATTCAATTCGTTGAAAAGTTCTAGAAAAGTATTATTTCGATGTTGATTTCATCTTATTTAATTTTTTTTTTTTTTAACATTTTACTATTTTGATATACCCTGTTGAAAATGAGTTTACGAAATTAAATTGAACTTATAATTAATTTAGTTGTAAAAAAAAAAAAAATAATAAAAAAAGAAATAATAAATAAAAAATCATATTTCATAACGACTTTTAAATTTACGAGCAGAATTTAACACAAAGATGCACTTAAAAATGAAAAATATGGAAAAGTAAATTATGATACATTAAGATTTTTTTTTCAACTTTTTTCCGAAAATAGAAAGGAGCGAATTCAAGTTTCCGAGACATCTGATAACGTATACGTATACAGTGACACTATTCTTAACTGTCATCCCTCTATTACGAAGCCCCCTCTTAACGGACGATTTTATTAAGGTCTCTGTCAACAAGGTAACAGATATAATTTATTTGAACACCTCCATCCGCTCTCGATGCGGAAATCAACTTTATTCCTTATCACCAACTAAATGCTCCTGTATAAAAGACAAAACTCATAAAGTATGTATGAACAAACTCACAATTTGTCTAATATATTTGAGCATTAACAAACATTTATATTGAATAAAAATTACTCTAAGTTTACTGAATTCTAATGTCAAATTACTTAGAAAATATAGGCTATAATTTATATCTATTTCATATGCAGTTTTGTTTTATTTTGAATATTCACCTTATTTCTAAAAAATAAAATTTTTTTATTTATTCGATTAATAAATGTAATCACTTATGTACAATTGGAGAATACAATACAATACAATAAATTACAATTAAAGCAGTAATATAAATTTTTTAATCAGTTATTTGTTCAAATGTGATATCACAAACACTATACATACATCGTAATATCATGTTATTTTTTCAGTTAACACTTCTTAACGGACACATCTTTTTAACGGATTATATATAATTTCTCATGTAGGTGTCTTTTAAATAGAAGTTTCCCTTTAAATAAATTTTCACTACATTAAGGCACCTCGAGCGGTCCTGCTTGGTAGATTTGGTAAATATGATTATTTTATAGACATGATTATACCAATGTAGCAGGAATGAATTTCAAACAAAATTTCGTAGAAAGCAGAACTTTTAAAAATTTTGTAAATCGCTACAACCTCTCAAAATTGAACTAGGATTTTAAACATTTTCGTGTCATTTTTTAAATCTCTTTTAAGTTATTATTAATAGTATTAATATTTTTTCCTCAAACAATTTATAAAATACAAGTTTTAATAATAGTTGGGGCAACCTTGTCGCTATGTTTTAAAGTAATAAAAACTGGAATGAGTTCATCAGATGATATTTTTAATATGAAATGAGGATGGAAATAGCATTTCGTATCGAAATTAGAGGTATAAATATAAATAATTTATTGAAAGAAATGTAAATGGATTGTAGGAAGATTGTCCGGATGCTGGTCAATAAAGGTATAAAATAGAAAAAAAAAATTTTTATAGTTACCGACGTTTCGCCCCGCTTTGCAAGACCTCGTCAGAGCGTATCCTGATGCTAAAATAGTACACGAAAACTTTTAGCATGTTTTAGCATCTAGATCGGCCCTGACGAATCCATTTTATACTTTGGATATCCTACCAAACCTGATGATGATACAAGCACGTTTTATCAAAAGCCCGTAGAGACAATGAGGTAGTCCTCTACGAGACAGAGGTAGAGAAAGAAGAAGAGAAATAGAGAGAGTTGAAGGAGAGAGACTGTAAATAATAGCGTAAGGTAGAACGGAACGAAGCGACAACAATGAAGCAGTCTGGGAATAATGATTAATGAAAGACCAGCTGATGCTCAAGGCCGGATCAATGGAGGTTCCTCATTCACCTCCCGCCGTACTCCTACTAGCTCTGCCAACATAAAGAGTGGGTACCTTATCCTTCAACTCCTTTAAAATAAACAAAATCCAGTTCGTTATTCAACTGAGTAGACAAAAATTAAGAATTATTACAAATGGATATCTAATCAGTTAATAATTAATTATATCATGAATATTTTTTTTAAGTATGTGTATTATACACTATATCGGAACGGTTAAGTTTTATAAAATAAATCTTGATTAATTTGTACTTTCCATAAGATTTTTTTAGTAATATAAACTCTAATTTTTAATTTTTTAAAAATTATAAAACACCAACGCTACTCCGCCTTCACTAGAGTTCTCTTGAAAAAAAAATATATATATGTCGATAATACACTAAATGTATGTGATATAGTAAAATGTATTTGTAAAATAGAGCTCTAAAAGATTTAAGTACTTATCACTTTAACAGATTTATATTATAAAATTATATGAGTTAAATGAATGGCTTACTAAGTCTTTATGAGTTCCTACTTAAACATTCTTAGAAATTGTGTACATATACTTTTATCAATACTTATATATATATTGTTTTATATATAATCCATAGTTATAAATTTCATTAAAAACACTCAACAAAATGTTTACGTCTATTAAAAACATTACAAAATTGTCTTCGACTCTACCTAAACCCTATACACAGATAGACAGACTTAATTTACAAGAATTAGAAAAACCCAACACGCTAAAAAGTAACAAATTTATTTACTCATATATGTATCATTTCTCAATGAATTTATAAAACAAAACATTAATATATATATCATTATTGAGGGAGTGACAATCCCATAAACTCTACACCTCTCTGTAGAAATTACACACATTCGTATGAATAAGTTACAATTTACTAATAAATCAGCACATAACTTATTACATATAGAATAATAATTAAAATCGAATAATATGTACGTAATTGATATGCGGCAGAATCCAATAATTTTTAGAAGAGTATATTTTTAATTTGGATGAAATGAAAAAATGTTTTTGGATAAAAAACCTACAATAAATATTTTTGAGAGCCTACAATATTTCTGATTGTATTACGCATAGTTCAACTAATTTGTATAAATGACTATCCAAGAAAAAAAATTAAAATTGCTTATTTCGCCTTTTTTAAATAACACCAAAAATATGTTTATGTATTTATTATCAATAAATCAGAAATCATGTCAGGAGATGTGACTGAATTCTTTCAGGAAATCATTGTATCACGATTTTATCTACATTTAATTAAATTGAAAACGCAGATGGAATCAGATGATGTAGATATAATGGGCAACATGTGTATTGACCGCATGTTTGTGAAGGGTTCGCCCGGCACTGCCAACACAGGCGGCGTCAGTGGCAACTTCAATCAAAACGGCAACAAAACATCATTGGGGTGATAACAAGAGAATCTGAACATTACTTGCTAGGTACTGACATGGTTCAGTCTCATTAAGCAATCAGCTTGTAACATCGGTTCTGTCACTGTTGGGGTCCTAACGAACCTACTATACTTGCTGACATATAAATATATCTATATATATTTAATATATATATCTAATTATAAAAATTAGATGGAAGCATTCTTTTTAATAAAAATCATTTACATAAGGATGTTTTGCTACTTATAAGTTATATTTAAAAAAAATCGAATTCGGTTTTTTACGAAATAATGATTTTATTAACAAGGTTTTTCTTTTAAAAAAACACATGCACTTAATTTAAATAAATAAATAAAGACTTGTTTCAAACCCTTCCATTTGATTTTTTTATGATTTCAATAAGGCAGGAAATTCATTTTTCATATTTATCATAAACTCAAACGAGCATAACTTTATAAAAAAAAAAGTTATTAAAAGAATAAGATAGGTATGAACAATTGAATTTTTATAAAATAAACAATATTTGTCGTATTAATTTATTATGTTTATCTCTTAACTTCATGTCGATATGACAATCAAGACTAATTTAAAATATTTTCAATTGTAAAATTTTAATGCAATAAAAAAATATAATAATAAGAGAAATGTCTTAAGTGTTGTAATAAAGAAAAAAAAAACATTATATATGACTATACTTATTAACTTAATAATAAGTAAAGAAAGGGAAAATTTATGAATGAATTAATCTTAAAATGTATTGAGCCAATGGTTAAATACTAAATACAAGATGTGAGTTTGGCAGGAATCTCTGCCTATAACTCCCTGATGAAGACCTGAAAATCAGGTCGAAACTTCAGCACGAATAAATAATTCGTTTATTTATTTGTTTGTTTTTTTCTGCTGACCATCTTCTCCTTTTATAATATAAAGTGTCTGATCTAATTTTAAATTTAGTAACTGGACATATGGAGTTGAGCTTTGGGGCTCCACTAAACCTTCGAATTCAATCCTTAAAATCCTCAATGCTCCTTACTTTGTCACAAATAAAATCATACATAAAGACCTTAATGTTCCCAATGTAACCGATCAGCCCGAACCAGATATCACTCCTTCCATTATAAACTCTATAACCACTCAAACCCCCTAGTTATTAATTTTACATCCTCTTCTATTCCTAACAATCCTCCGAGGCGCCTGAAAAGAGTGCTACCAATGGGTAGTTTCTCTACAAGCCTGTAACACTCCAATTTAACTTAGATCAGATTTACTAGATGTATTATAATGTACAGTTGTTAATAGCAATAAATAAATATTTAAAAAAAAAAATAGTAAAATTTGTAAAATTTTGTGAAATGGACAAATCCGTTCTTATTATGTATAATAGGTTAGGAGGAGGATTGAATCCGAGGTAATGGATCTGTTGATGTATTGTGGATTTTTTTTACTATATATATACATTTTTTTGTTTGCGTATTTGTTAATAATATTTTGAGAAATAACAAAACAAGATCACATACTCTCGATTGATTTTAAGTGCTTGTATATCTTGGATCCACGGTCGATATATAAGGTGTTTCTGCTGTATTTAATTTGGTACTTGTACAAATAGCTCACGCCTGGCTACAACCGGTTGATAATTCGAGGCCTCATGATTAAACCGGGACCCTTTGGGCAAACAGTGGCGTACAGAGGGGCCCCTGTTTACACACTCCAGGACCCCTTTAGATAATTCACTCCAGTCTGAGGTCGGGAAATAATTGCCCTCGATATCCATTCTTCAAACAGCTAACTCATCTCTCCATTGTTTATCCAGTCTCTTATATTTTTCTCTCGTAATGACCGGGGGATTAAGGCAATAAATAAGTTTCGCTAATTTATGTTAAAGATATCTTTTGATAGCACTTGGTTAAAGTACTCAAGAGGTGTTAATGTTAATGAGGACGGTGTTAATTAATTCACCTACACGTAGACCTACTGTATAATGAAAAATGAAACTTAATGATAATTTTATGTAGCGAATATCTTGTGTCTATTTTTCATCTTGTACTTTAACAGCAGTTTCGGGTAGACGCACTGCTTTGTTAAAATTGGTTAACGCCTTATCTTTTTTAAATATAAAATATTTTCTGAAAAATGGATTGTATAAGTACATTTTGTATGTTTGCAAATTTAAGGATCTAAATAATTGACTGTTAAATATTTGTATAATCCTTCTCAGAGAACTGCTAAGAAAAATCCTTTATCGTTCGAGCTACCAGGATGCAAGCACTGAAACTCTGGACTATAACGAGTGCTTGCTTACTCACTCTGCATGTAAGTGGTTTGAGAACGAGCCGGCTGGTGTTTTCAGCGTCCAACTTTGCTGAATCCACGGAAATGTATTCTCCTCACCCAATGTATTCTCCAATGTTATTCATAGTTTTGCACGTTCTCTTGACAGAAACAGACATTGCACTGCGTTCGCATTCATCAGACGTTCATTGCACTTTTCTATCTGTATTCATGCACGAATATGTACTTCCATTCATGTCCTTCCGCTAGGTTTCCTGGCAATGGGCAGTTCGGTGTGCCGTTTGTAAAAGAAGCGGAAGAATTTACTTTTTCATATGATACAACTAAGGAGTATTTGAACAGGGTTGAGCTATCAACAAAAATCATGGAAGGCCCTGCATATAAATAATAACCAAAATTTCTGATGATTCATTAGAATGAAAACAGTTTGATGGGGGTTAAAATGTACCAAATATATATATAATGTATTAATACATATAAAGATCTTTAAATTTATTCGATACAATCAATAGGATACCCCAAAACATGACAAAGATCCACGACTAAAGGCCGATGAAGGAAGAGGAGGGTGCCGAAGAGGGAGCCAAGGAGAGATGCTATCTCCCTCCGACATATATAATGACTCCCTCACTCTAATTTATGAATATGGCGCTGAGTATGCAACAGGAGACCCCTTTTTCCGAAATGCCCCACGTACTCCTTCGATCCTTCATCAGCTATCCTCCTCCCTCCCCATATCCAATCCCTCCGGATTTGCCATCTGTGCCCTGACCTATCCAGAAGAACGCCCACCATCCAAGAACGATTTAGCATTATTTCCTTGCAAAGAGCAACCCGATCTTATCTGCCATTGGAATCCTTAGGGTATTGGTTGTCGAAACCGGATCTCGTTCGTAAATTGAGTTGTAAACATTACGTCACGTCGGCATTCTGAATATCCCTCAGAATATTAAAATTTTATTTTATAAAACTTTCAGATATTTTCTATTAGGCAAATATATGAGGGGAATCAACTTTTATACTGAGATGTAATGTCTTTTTGGGCATAATATACAGACTATGCACTCATTTGTAAAAAAAATTATATTTTGACATACTTCCTTATGTAATTACCTGGAGTTTTGATACTGCTCTATATAAGTAAATTCTTCCAAAAACTGCTCTGCTTACGTTATACGTAATTGTTTTCAAGTTAAGAAATGGCAAACTTTTTATAGGGAGTTAGGGTGCAAGTAGCATCGTACAACTTAGTATCGAACAACTTTTTTTTTCATTACAATAAAATTAAAAAATATATTTACCTGTACACGTATTAATGCAATAATTTAAAAATTAACAATATTCCCTTTGATAAGCTGATATTCGAGGCTAATATACTTTGATGATCTTAGCACCAATTTCTTTATCAACTTGCAAACAAAACTCTCGAAAGATTTACGATAAAAGTAATGATATATTTATGTTTCTGTTGTTTACAAGTCCAAACAGATGTTTCATGCTTCAATGAGCGAAAACGTCCAACGAGCATCCATCTACGCCATTTGTGTGTTTTAAAACATTATCAAATTTTTAATCAACTGACAAATAAAAGAGATCCCATATTTATATTTTAATATGTATTATAGTAAAATATATAGTTGATGTAGTTTTCGTATTCTATACTTCCAAAAACCATAATTATAATTTTTATTTTAAATTTCATTGTTCGATATAATATAGTTTCTATGCTATGGCGGTGATAAAATTTTGTAAATATATCTATATTTTATTTGACATAGGACGTATTCCAAAGATAGTATCGTGGACTGGTTACTTTATGGCAGTCAGGAAAGATTTTTTTTATTTTAACTTTGTGTCTTCGTCAAAACTAAGCTACGAATCACCGCTTTGTTTCGATAACTTTGTTGTATCAACGTACTATGTATAAAGAAATCCAAATATTTAAATATTTAATTTAGGTTAATTTAGTCAGGATTCCGTTCATATTGACTCCCTCGTTTCCTCGAGGCCTTAAAGGAGTGAAAATTACAAGAGGATGTCGTATCCTCCTTTACGGCGCCGTTGCCTCCCGAAACCGGGCGTTAAGGACTTACCGCCATGATATACCCTCACACCCTTAAACCAAAGGGATTTCTGTCACACACTGTGTAATCCTAAAAGGGTCTTTCAGGGCCCCATAAAGGAGTTATATGATACGGTTTTATACATCTCCATTTCAGGCCTTGTAACCCTCAACGCATCCTCGGTTCATCTTGTCATCTGAGGTTCCTTAATTCAGTTCTCTTGATTAATTTTCTTAAGAGATTAGTAATTTAAATCCTGGCTGAATTGTGAGCCTGGACTTTAAATTAATAATTGAAATAATATATGTTTTTGTTTTATATAGTATTATAAAACAGAAGGCACTCTATCTGAGATATTAGAAACTGATATTTTTAAAACGGCATCGTAGAAAGTCTGCTACAATCTAGTATTGGAAAGTCTTACCCGCTCAGGAATAAAAAAAAATTATTACGCTCAAAATTGTTATTCAAATAATTTACTCGTAAATAAGTATTATTATCAATGGTATAATTAGTACTACAACTGTAGTTAAATTAGATGTGGCTACATGATGCTTGAACTATTCGGAAAGACGAATTAACTCTATTATTAGGCAATAGGAACTTGTGGCATAGGCGAAGGTGTTGAAACGGCATTATCTCATTAATGAAGACGGAGTGAGCTTATTGGATTCTGTCTGTTATTAAAAAAGTTTATTTTTTATCCCATTTTCATTATGGTGCTCATAGTAAAACATCTATGTAATAGATTATATATAGATTAAAATGAATAATTATAATAACTAAGTAAAAACTGTCTATAATAACTTCTTTTTTTTAAACATAGAAAACAAAAAATTAAATCTTTGAGAAAAAATAATTTTATAAACTTTTACTTAAAAGATTTATTTGAAAAGGCTGCTGAAGTGGGTTGTACGGTCTCTAGTCTGTATTAATTTGATTTTGTGGTATTAATTTCTTTTCGCTTATGTACGTTGACTTTCAAGACAAAAATCTTTTCAATTTTTTGCTACTATTTTAATGAACGTTCCATCTCAAAGAAAGATGGAATAGTATATGTTGTTATCGACGGAAAAGTTTAAACATTTCCAAACAAGATTTTGAATATTTGAAAAAAAATAAATATATATAT
>NW_027107167.1:279242-319831 GCF_000696795.3 Halyomorpha halys
TAACTATAAACTGTTGTAAAGAGGTAAGGTGAAGGAAATAGGTGAAGTAGGTATAGTATAGGTGAGTTGTTCTTTCATTAAGCCTTGACGAAGCCCCGCAAAGTAGGGCGAAACGTTGGTTAAAAATAAATTGTTTTTTATTACTATTTTAAAACCTTTATTGACCGCCTACCGGACTATCTTCCTCCAATTTATATCTAATTTACAAATCTGCATTAATTTTATCAAAATTTAACTGCAATATAAATTCATAAATGTTCTTTTTCAGTTGTAATTTCATTATAGTATGTATAATTATGTTTGATAGATTTTTTTTTTTAATAATTTTACGATCTATGAATTATTTTTTTAAAGGATGAATAAATTCCTTCAGTTTAGATATTATTAACATGAAATTAATTTTATGAAAAGTTTTATTCATATATATATTATTATTTTGCAATACATTATTTTAGGTCGAAACTTCGTTATAAAAATGTTTGTAACAAGCAAGTTTACCAAAACCTAGTAACTGAATATATTTTTTTTATTTAAAGTAACTATAGTTTTACATTTTTAAATTACGTGTACTCTAAAATATTTTTTTTCTTCCACTATAACATTAATATTATATCAATTTTTCATATTAGTCAGCTGTTTAATTCAAATGTATTTAAAAAATATCTTTTCTTCATATACAATGCCCTGAATATAATTGAGTACCTTCTTTATTAAAACAGTAGCTCTTTGTAAATTAGACATTAAAATAAATAAGCTAGGTGTTTCTGTGATACCGTAATCCTCACCGTTGCATTTAAATATCCAACAAGGAATGCGTCCTTGACTGAATCCTCGCCTTTTTTTTTTTTTTTGTTTTGTCTTGTACTCACCTAACGGAAGTCTTATACCTGCTTATATATTGTACTACGGACCAGTTGCGTATCTACGTGTAGACATCATGATAAGAACCGTTAAGATGTTATCAAAGTTATTTGTTCGATAACTTGAGATTAGATTCAGTACTGCTTTCTCTTTTTTAGAATTAGTTTATTAGAATGAAGGTGTTACGTACAATATGGAGACCTTAAATCCAAAAACTTCTTGACTAAGTATACTTTTTTAATTTAAGTTATGTTTTGAGTGAATCTTGAAGCATAAATTCAGAATTCTATTAGAAAAAAAGAAATGGTTTTTGAGTGAATATGATGTCTATGAATTAGTATTTTTTTTTTTTAAATTACTAATGATTGGACTAACATGATTTTTTGATCTATGAATTAACACGGATTTAATTACCAGGTATGATCAGAATTATTTTTGATAAGAATTTAATAGGAAAACCTTACGAAAACACTGAAGTGTGATGAATGTTATTATTTTAATAGTATTCGATTATTAAATTAATTATCATTAAATAAATATAATTTAAAATTTAAAAATCAATAAATAAGTTACTATCTCGTTCCAAATAGTAAATATTAATATTTAAAATTTCTTACTTTAATTAATGATAAAAACCACCTGCATGAGTCCGAAGGTAGACCTCCCCCTAGAACCCTGCGAAGACGGATGCCTTAGTCATGTCCTTTCAGATGGGCAAGAGAGGCAAACTCCTCCAGCGGTTCATAGTGGACGGCGAAAGCCGAAGGATCTCGAACACTATCCTCTACCTCGGCGCGACACTTGACAGGCATCTTATCTTCTCCAGTCACGTCGGGGAAAAGCCCCGGTTGAAGTCCTACAGTTTCTACCACCTGCTTGCTCACTTCACAGCAGATATCAATTCGGCTCAAGTTGAAGATTAATAAAGCACGCGGACTCTGCTATATGGTGCTCCGCTCTTGCGATACCTCTTCAAGACCACGCTGAAAAAGCTGCAGAGTTTCCAGAATTCCCTCCTTCGGCGAATAGTCCGAGGAACTTCAGTCCAAAGAGCCAGGAACAGTGCTATCCATGATGAGCTTCAGCTCTGTGCCGGAGTTCATAGGCCGCAGGCACATCAAGTTTTTGCAAACCCGCTGTTCAGAGAGATCGCCCCTCTTCCAAGACCCGGGGGTTGGCAAAGCACTGTCCCTTTGGTCGACGTCCTCGCCGAGGGAAGGGCTTTTCGAGCTCTGCAGCCTGAAGTCATCTTAACCCATCTTATCCCCCAGTGGAGCGGCCCTCCCCGTTCTTTGCACCCCCGGCCAGCGGCTCCTGCGCCAATATTGTAACCCCCGCCTTCAGCGAACTTAGCCCGACCCCTTATAATGCTATATGGCAAAGGAAGGGCACCACGTTGATATGTACTTAGATATATATTAAGATGGTTATTTATAATAAAGGAGGTAAGAAAAAAATTGATAACGAAATTTCTTTGATAACAATTAATTAAAGAGAAACCTAAATTTTAAATAATTACATGATAAATAGTAATAAAGAGTCTATGAAAAATTCGAATTTCTTCAATGCCATACGATGATCTTTGTCAAAGTTTAAATTCATATTCTACTTAAATGTTTAGAACTGTCCCAGAATAAGTAAGGAATATATTACTATTATTTATAATCGACCTATAGATTAAAAATAAAAATAATATAAACAATAATTAGATATAATGACTTATAAATGATAAAAATACGTCACTAAATATTAATTAATACAATAAAATCATCGAAACACTTATAAACAATTTTAATCAGTTGCCTAAATACTACACTCGAATGTAAATAACCAGCAATGTTACTTGATATGATATCACGTCTCGAGTGAGGCCATGGCCAGTGATAAGCTTGTATTTTTTTGAGATTTTTTATTCAACATTCTTTTTTTTTATTTCTTTATTAAAATACTATAAAATAATGATTTTTGTTTTTTTAATACCAGCCATTTAAATCAAATGTTTTCTATAAATGTTTGATTTTAAAGAATAAATAAACTCGCCATGAAACGCTAAAGGCATAGTTGTATTATTATAATGAAAAATCATAATGCAATATTAATTATAAAAAAAATTGAATTTAGTAAATAAATAAGCGATAATAATTCAAGAAAAGCAAGAAAAAAAGTTTTTCTTTTAATGATGTTTTTAATGTATATCTTTTCTATTCCTCTATTTGAATATATGATCCGTTATCGATATAAATGAGTGTAAACTCCGAGATATGACTAACATGATTACATATTCATTTATAGAACATGGAACTCAGAATGAAAAATACAAACTTTCTTTCCTGTATTTATATTCAATACATTATATCATTCACACTTGATCCACCATCACCTTTAAGTGTGATTTTCTAATTGCTAGAGATTTTTTCTCAAGTTAATTGGCCGCATGTAACTTAACTGTTAGGGGTAATCAGATGGATGGGGTCCCTAAATTAATTAACCTAACGAGAACGGCGCGGTCCCATTTACATAGCCTACTGCTTCAATTCAGTCATTAAATAAATATAATTAATTATTAAAAAAAGTAATTACAAAGCGTTTACCACTTAAATCTTGAACGATGAGACAAATTAACTTTATTATTGGCTATTGTTTAACATTCAATTAATTTTAATCGGGTTTTTAATTAATGTGTAATTAGTCCTTCTGTTTTTAGTCTTGTAATTATATTTAGTATTTAACCATTGGCCCAATACATTTTACGATGAACTCATTCATACATTTTCTCTTGATTTACTTATTATTAAGTTAATAGTCAACTAGGCTAATGGATATACAATGTTTTTCTTTATTACAACAGTTAAGACATTTTTCTTTTTATTATATTTTTTTATTGCTTTGAAATTTCATACTTAAAAATATTTTAGCCTTGATCGGCATATCGACATGAAGCTAAGGATAAACATCATAAATTAATCCGACAAATATTGTTTATTTTATACAGATTCAATTGTTCATACCTATCTTTTTCTTTTACTGCTTTTTTTTTTTTTTTTTTTTTTTACAAAGTTTTGCTCGTATAAGTTTATAATAAATATGAAAAATAAATTTCCAGCCTTATTGCAATCATAAAAAATCAAATGGAGGGGTTGAAACAAGTCTTCGTTATTTATCTATTTACATTAATTTTTTTTTTTTTTTTAAGAAAAATCTTGTTAATAGTATCATTATTTTGTAAAAAACCGAGTTAGATTTTTTTTTAAATATAATTTATAAGTAGTAAAACATCTCTACGTAAATGATTTTTATTTAAAATTATCTGGATCCTTTAGAGACCGGGTTAGCTATAAAATAATTTTACCTACTGAGATTCCTCACTCCCTAAAAATAAAAAAAATAAACATGAAATAAATTATTCAAAGCTTAATTGCTATAAAGATAAATTGGGTTTTGCCATTTCTTGACAAAATTTTTTGAATTTTTAAGGAATACATTTTGTTTGTTCGAATTAAAGAACTATTATTGGGAATTATTTTTTAATATTTTTCATTTGTCATTTGCTTAGCTTGAAAATATATGGTCTAATAATAAAAAAGTGTTTGGTTTTAATTTCAATCTATATTTTGTGATATCTCTGTTATGCATAAATCAATTATTTGTATTATATATATATGTATATATATATTATTGAGGGAAGTTGAAAGAGATGGTCAGAGCTGCGGTCATGAAGACAAAAAATATTCTTCACTATTGATTAATTACCGACATTTCAATCCATAATGTAGGACTTAATCAGGACAAGGTTGTGTAAACCAGGGACTGAATGTCTATAAGACATTTTAGGTCGAAACGTCGGTAATAAATAGTTGAGAATTTTATTTCTCTTTATGATACAGCCCTGACCATCTCCTTCTATTTATTTGTTTGTTTTTGAAAATCTTAAGTGATGCAACTGGATATAAAAAATAATAATAATAATAGATTCCGACGACTGCAACTATAGACAGGCAATCTAAACTTCCAACTAATTAAAAAATATTTATTTATATGACTATAATAAAGCCTATCTGAACTTGTATATATTTTTAATAGAGTTACAAATACCTATAAGATAATTTGTTATAATTTTACGTTTGTGTTTAAAAACAACCAACTGTTTAGTTAACCTGAGCCAACAGTGTTGTGGTAAGGTCCACTATCCCTTCTTTGAAGGAGCGATTATTTTTCCTCCAGCTTCGATTAAATTTCCCGACTGGAGGCAGTGTCCGAGGGGTGAGGCCGAAATGGGAAATTTCAGGGTGCACACGTTCCTTTGAGGAAGATCTTATTGAGGCAGCTTATCTCCGTCCGATCTGAACAAAGAAGAGGGTGAGTGTACGTATCGATTCTACTCTCTAACGAGGAAGTTGTACCCAGAACTATGACGATATCCTTCATGATGAGGAAAACTGTGAGGTATCTACGGTCTTGGATTAGTAGTATCAGATACATAAATAAATAAAAATTTATAACATTTAATATTTTATGTTCTATATTTCATATAAATATGTCTCCTCATTAGTATTTTAAATTAATTTATATACACTTTTTTTAAATGACATTTTTATGTCTCACTTAATATTTTCATCTAATGACGAAAGAATGATATTAAAATTAAATATTTTTTTCTATTGACTGGCACTTGGAAATGTATATAACATTCCAATCTCAATAGAGAAATAAATACAAACCAAAAATTAAAAAATGTATTAGTTTAAAATTTCATATATAAAATTATCGATTGTCATAATTAATTGATCCTAATAATATATCAAATTAATGATGATGATGAAACATGTAAGACTAAACCATAGAATTTTTCAACGAATCCACTTTCACAAAAATTCATCAGGATATTTCAAGCAAGTTAGGGATGATATGAAACAAGTGGGGCTGACGGACCGGGATTGCTTAGACAATTGTTTACTCGACAGAAGGACGCTCTAGGGAGTCAAGGTTCTTGTGGGAAAGAAGCGCTCCCGAAAGGGTCTTGCTTGGTCTGAGGAGAGAAAACGTAAACACGCAGAGCTCATGGGCGACATAAGGCAGAAAAGTAAGCAGATAAAGGAGAAGCATTAGAGTTATAATATGTGCGTAGTCTTTAAGGCCTTTTCGTGAAAAAATATCAAATTAATAATATTCATAATTTAATTTATATTTATGAAATTCCTCTAGTATCCAATCCTTACAATCCAAAATCTTTTATAAAATTCTCAATGCTCTTTATTTGTCACAAATAAATGTTCCATTTGTAACTGATCTAGTCCGAACCGGATATCAATCCTTCCATTATAAACTCCCTTACCACCCAAACTCACTGGTATCACCATGCTTCCTCTTTTATTCCCGACAATCCTCCGAGGCCCCTGGAAAGAAGATGGCCTCGAGATCTTCTAATGTACTAACATTATCAGAGGTGTTTTCTCTACAAGCCTGTATCATTATAATTGAACATCAAATTTAGTAAATGTATCTTTATGTAAATACAGTTGCGAATGTTAATAAATAAATAAAAAAATTATGACAATCAGCATTTATTTATTTAACTCTCCATAGATATCCAATACCCTGATGCTGCATCATGTAAAGATAGGTCGAGGAACCAGTTTCGTATAAGGAGTTTTCGAAGCAATAATACCTCTCTTAAAGCTTAATGGAGTCCATTTTCAAGACGTGAATGTACAATAAGCCTCCACTTTGGGGTCGGGTACTCTTTCTTATTACACATTTCTTACTTCCTCAGGTTTCTTATATCTCTCTTGTACACCTACGTTTCACTCTTCTTTCAAAACTAAACGAATAGATGTAATTTGATAATCCGGACTATTTTGACTTATTTCAATCTAAATTGCCCTGTCTAAACGCCATTATTGGATAAAATATTTTTTTTATATTCATGGATTATATTTTCTCGACAATATAGGTACATTTGTGTTCGTGATAATGATAGATTTTTTAAAATATATTTTTAGCTATTTTAGGCTTTTTAAAAAAAATTATTAATTGCTCTATTTTAAAGGAGCTCAACGTTAGTTAAAGGGCAAAGTATTTAAACAAAGAAGTTCAAAGTTAGTTCAATACATTTTGATTTGGTGTTGAAAACATCTATGGAATTGCTGGAAAGATTGCTGATTGATCGTGAGTAGTAATAAATGGATAATAAAGTGGATAAATCATAAAGTCGATAAAAACTGAATCTTCCAGTCATACAGACACATTTTGAACCTTATAAAACCTTCATAATGCTTCTTTTCTTTACGTTCTGCATTTCAGAAGCCCACTTTCCCGTCATGTCTTTCGTATATATTTCAAGAGAGGTTTTATTTATTTTTATGTACTTTTTTTTTATTTCTTTCATTTATTTATTTATTTTCATTCTTATTTTATTTTATTTTAGTATGAATGTGATCATTCATCACTATTACCTATTGTCCACAACTGTGTGGCAGATTGTAATATCCATCAATTAAATAAAGTTTTTTTTTTTTAAATATTTATGTATCTTATTTTTAATTTATATTCATATGTTACCAGCTTAAGTATACTTACATTTATTATTAATTTTGCTATTATATAATTTAATACCTCTGTATCCCTATTCATTGGTATATCTTTCTTTATCATTTATATTTATTGCATCCCATTCTTTTAACTTTATTTCTTCTGTTTTCTATCCGTGTACATTTATAATATTTTTGTTTGTTAAGTATACTCCCCCCCTATTATGTATCTTATTATTTATTGTTTACCTAATTTTAATATTTTATTTATTTTCTACACTGTTTACTTTAAAATGTAACGTACTTAACTGCCATCCCCACTCCTCCCAATACTAACGGTTCACTCTGACTTTGACTTCTGTCAAAACAGGTATGAATTCTGTCTCGGTCATTTTCTTCCTTTATTCTTGATTTTATTTTGATCCTCCCTTTTCAACTCTTAGTTTGTACTTTCTTTTATATTTCTTCTTTTTATCTGTTACTACCTCCGTTTTCATTTATTGTTTATAACCTTTTATTTTTCGTATACCCTTGTAATTTTAGTTTTACTTATGTTAAGTGTTTGGTACATCTATGGAAGTATTTGCTTTGGCATTTAGTGAAAAATATTAACATATCAGTCCTGTAACTGGTTAAATGAATTGGTAATTTTTCTGGTTGTTCGCAAGACTTGATAATAATATCGGAATCTCACGAATCCTGGAATAGATGAAAGACAGGCCATCTGTTTCCTACTTTTTTGGTGATGTTTTTAACATTTATTATATTAATTTCGATTCAACTCAATAAATAATCTTGAAAATGAAATGAAGGGTCCTATATAATCTTTTTCTAACCCAATAATAGGATACCCGTTAAGTGCAAGCTATTTTGCCGTTGTAGCTTGAAATAAGCCGCATTCCTTTTCCGATGCTAATAAGGTGAAAGCAGGGGAATTGCTGGCACAGAATAAAAAGAACTTTCGACTCGTGGAATATATTTTTTTTTCACAGGTTTACTATCAATTATAATTCAATAAGATAATTTGAATGAATAACAAGTAAGTTATTTTGTTTTTATTATTTATTCAGATAAAAATGCAGTTACTTATGTTCCATTTGAAAAAAAAAAAATGATATCTTTGTATTTATATATATTTTTTTAAAGATGTGAAAGGGAATTCAAAGGTTTTCATCCAAACACCAAAAGAACCGTTAAGTTTAATATTCATAAAATAAAATTATTGTTGTGTCGTAAAGAGTCAATATTTCCTATTTAGTACGTAACCTAATTGATTTATTGCAAAACAAAACCATTTCTCTTCGCATACACTTACTAAAAACCCTCAGACTGTGGGAACGAAAAAGCCCGAGATAGACAGTTGCCTAGACTACGGCGTGTACCCCGTAATCTGCTCTAATTCACTCAGCTTGCAATCCACTATCTGTAAATCGCTTATCTTTCTTGAGGAAAATTAAAGAAGATTATCTTGTAATTCTCTTAAATGGCATCCCTCTTTATTTATTTTTATAACTAGTAATGATATAATAGTGTTATTAATTCCACCCTAACGACATGGTCTACGTGGACGGCAAATCGTTACCGAAAGCAGTCAGTTTCAAATATCTCGGCTCCAAATAACACAAATAAAGATTTGGCTACTGATTGCATTGTTTAAACAATACTAAGACAATCAAAACACAAACTACGAACTAGTAACCTAACACAACGATGTAGAGCTCAGCTGGTTGCGTGACGTCATTCTCCATTTAACAGACCTAGTAACAGACTTTCAACCATCTTATATGTTATATCGTTCTAGCATGGTAAAATAAGGAAA
Source organism: Halyomorpha halys (assembly GCF_000696795.3). Lineage (NCBI taxonomy): Eukaryota > Metazoa > Arthropoda > Insecta > Hemiptera > Pentatomidae > Halyomorpha > Halyomorpha halys. The sequence goes on from NW_027107167.1 coordinate 288,450, forward strand.
TATTTCTCCATTTAACACACATTAAACGCTTTAACATGTTAAACTAAAGATCATGAATACCCCTATAGCAGGCAAGAGACCACGTGAAAGGCCAAAAACCAGTTGGATAGACGGAATCAACAAATATGCGAAAGAGTTGTATGCAACAAACTGGAAAGCAGTAGCCCAAGGCGGCCAAAGATCATTACAGAATACAAAAAATTCGAAACACGTGCTTAAAAGAAATCAACACTAATGTAGGGCTATGCAAAAAAAAAAAAAGTTTAACAATTTCAGACAACATAAAATACAACACGACCCTTTCAAACCTGACACTTTCAAGGAAAGAGGTAATATTTTCAGGTAAAATAGCGGATTACAAATAAGTGCTGAAGGGACTAAGGGCCTTGTGAAGGTTTTCTTTAGGTTTTGCAACGAAAAGGTTACCTGTTTCATAATTTAAAGAAAGAAATATTGAAACATAAATTTAAACATTTTTAATTTTTTTAAATATTTATTTATTGCTATTTACAACTGTACATTACAATACATTTAGTAAATCTGATCTAAGAAATTTAAACATAAAATAGGATTTTATACATTGTTATTATTATAATTAACAATTAAAAAAATTGAAAGAATGTACTTATGTATGAGTAAGGACAAGTGCAGAATAAAATTATAAAAGTTTAAATTTGTTATAAAATCTTCAATATGAAGATTTGAAACTTTTTCATGCGTCAAAAAACTTACTATTACTATACGATTCCTCTCAGCAGAAAAATCTTTAAAATATTTTTTTTTATAATCTTAAAATTCTTTCTTGAGACTGGCAATTTTTTACTAAATAATTCAAAACCACTATCCAAAATTATAGTCTCAAAACATTTATTTCATTTACACGTCCAACGTTTCGGCCAATTCGGCCATCTTCAGGGACAATCTTAATTTACTATGAGACATATCATTTAACCATTTTAAAAAACTCCATACAGGCTATTCTGCCCAGGTCAAAACATTTATATCTATGAACAACATTAAAACCATTAGGTAAACTTATTTTTTGTTAATCAGTATATCTCACATTTGTTTAATTACCTAATATCATAGTAAATTAAGATTGTCCCTGAAGATGGCCGAATTGGCCGAAACGTTGGACGTGTAAATGAAATAAATGTTTTGAGACTATAATTTTGGATAGTGGTTTTGAATTATTTAGTATAAAATATTTTTTTTTTAAAAATAAGTTTTTTATTTTTATAATAAAAAACATTGAAATATTAAATGTTGTTGCAAGTGCGTACTTACATGAAATATGATGAGAGCGTAAAGGACTTTAAATCTTCTGAGGTTTATGTTTTTTTTTTTAAAAAAAAACTAATATAATTAAAAATAATTTGTGTATAAATCATGCAAAAACATATACATATAGTATTAGTGAAAAGCCTAGCTCAAGCTTTAGTGATATTAAAAAACTGCAAACATAAAAACTTAATTCATTAATAAATTCTATTCAGCACCAACATATAAAAAATACAAAAATACATACTTTAACTTTGATGAATTATGCTCAAATGCATTAATAAAAGATAAATATAAAGATCAACATGTCTCCGACTATTTTAAAGGACCATTTAATGATTAACAAGACACTTGTCTAGTTATCCACTATAGCTCAGCACGGTAAGATGGCAATAACTATTTTTAAAAATTCTGTTCTTCTCTTATCCCGACCTATCTTGTATTAATTTTTAAGTCAAGAAGAAATATATCTATTTATCATTAATGGAAAACAGAAAATGAAGGAATAAATTAATAATACATAATATAATACACAAGTTAAAATGAGAGACAGGATATATGAAAGGAGAAAGGGCAGACAGCTGAACGCAGCGAGGTGGCCTCATGCCAACACTACACAGTCTAGTCTCAACTGTTTATAGTCTCTGCCTCCATTTCTTTATGTATTTTCTCTAAGCAATCATAAACTGAAAAATATAGTATATTTCTATGTATTTTGTGCAAAAAAATAAATATTTATATATATATTTAAGGATCTTGAGGCTTAGTTAATAATAAACAATTATATTTTGATCCTTGGTAAATTTTATTTTTTAAAAAGACTAATTATTTAACACTAAAATTTACATCTACAAATTTAAATAAATAAATAAAAACGTTACTTACATTTGTTTGATAAGTGCCCATAACAGTTAATAAACACTATTAAGCAAGAATCCAATCAAGAAAGAGAAGTGTGTTATTTGTTTTGTTTTTTCAATGCAAGGCAAGAATTTGAAAACAATTAAATTTCGAAACGCCGTCAAAACATAGTTGCTCATTATTTACTGAGCTTTTAAATCCTCAAAAGTATATATCATTAACCGCCAAGTAAAACTGCTGTCACTATTAAGTATACACAAAAACTTTCACCTCTACTGTTCCTGGTTATTTTTGTGGTTGCAACTATGGAAAACAGTCGTTTGTTAACCTTGAAATTGTATAAACAATATAGTGATTATATATTCACTGCCATGTTTACTAATCTGTCAAATATAAAAATAAACAATCAGCAGTTAAACTGACATAATAAACAAATATAAAAAGACTCAGTAGGCATAAAATTAATGAATTAAAATTACTGGTTTTATTTTACTATATAAAGTCGAATATGTAAAATCGAAGGAACAAATAATAATAAATAGATATCATGAAAATAATAATAATAATGTTCACAATCAAAATTAAAAATGTATCATTAATTTACGAAAGGAACTAAGCGTCTGAAATAATCAGATAATCATTAAAGGGTTTAACAGTAATGAACTAACCGATAAATTAGCGATAGAACGAAACGCAGAAGATTTTGGATAATGTTTTTTCACTAAAACGATTTATCCTAGGAAAACCATTATTGAAGGTATAATAATGGCAGTTATGTTGAGAGTGAATAAAAATACACCAATATATAGAGCGTTAAATTTTATATAATTCTTATTATGTTCAGAAATTTAAAAAAAGACAAAAGTTTAAACAAAGGATGAAAATATTTTACATTCATTGTAGAGTTTAACAATATCTACAACTCGTAAAATGTTAAAGAAACTTCTTTATCTACATTGGTATACCCACGTTCCAGAATAACGTTGCAGTATGGAATATTTTTTTTTCTTACCCTCCTGACGAAAAAAAGGATTAGGAACGACCCTAAAACGTAGGAGGGATGTGTTGTGACTGATGTAGTGAATTTCGATGGACAGAGTTTGGACGACTGGTATCGGGTATAGTATGGATCTTTTGCATTATTTTGTTCATTGCCTATTCCACCCTCGGTAACAAGAAGACCAGTGTCTCGGCAGATTCCATCCATCAGACAGTCTACTGCTCCTCGGCTGCAAGGACCGACGAAGGCTCTGCCCATTTGCTATTTGTCAGAACATATCATTAGCAGGCCGCACCCACGGGCTGCTTAACGAAGACTGATGAAGCTTCATTATGGAGTAGAGAGAGGACTGACAAGGAGATCAATTTGCCAGCTTCTCTAGCATATTATAGCATAAAGGTACTCTGCATCATGCAACTGTCCCATTAATCTTATAATAAGGTGCTAGTAGTCAGAGCGTTCATTAATGGACAATGAGGACAAGAGAGGTAGGTAACCTTAGGGTTGTTTGGTTAGGTCCCTTCATGTATCAACATTAAAAGAAGAGGAATTCAGGTTTTAAAAAGCTGTACTACAAATAATTTTAAAAAATCGATAAAGAAGCGTTAATTTTTAAAACCCTTGACAGCTGAAAAACAATTCACAAACAAGAACACTGGAAGGCGAATGTTCATTTAATTTTAGATATGTAAGGTTTTTGAATCTAATCTGTTATGACATCAGAAACGAACAAAACCTTTAAAAAATGATACTACTAATTTTTAATGACAAAAGTTCGTTAAATAATGCATATCCATTTTCTGGAATAATCAACTGAAAAATAGATTCTTTAATTTTTATTTGATAAATTTGGTTATTGTTAATGTTTTTTTCTGTGTATTAGAACGAAAAATGAGCAACATCTTTGTTTTTTATGGAATTAGCATTAATCTTTTGAAATTATAGCCTAATATAGAATTTAAAATTATTATTATAATTTATTATGTTCACCATTCTTCCTTTTTTTAATTTAATTTGTTTACTTTTACTCGTTTTAATCAAAGTCAACATCCTCGCCAAACGCCTGTTTAATCATAAGGTAAATAAGCTTCCTGTAGGATGATGTCCGGGTAGCGGTCAATAAAGGTACCGAAATAGTAGAAAAAACTAATTTTTTTTTATCTTAACCCGATGTTAAAAAAAAACAACTATTTATTGTTAATTTACTATTTTGGTACATTTATTGACAGCCATCCGGACTATCTTCTTCTAATATAAATAAACTTTCATTTTACTAAAGAACCTCATTTAACATATAGTTTCTAAAAAATTCTTAATTATCAAAATGAAAATTTAATTTTTTTTTTTTTAATATGACATACGCATCAAATCATTAAAAAAAGTTTCAGGTTTCGTTTACATAATATCAAGAATTGATATAAAATACTTATTATTCATTTAAAGTATACACAGATACAGATGGAAATATAAAACATAAAAAAAGAAGGAAAAATGAATAAGCAAGGATCCACATTGCAATATAAATTCTTGGATCCTTATAAAGTGATGATGAAGGAATATGGAGCAGGTGACAAAGCGAAGCTGTATGTTGAATGTCAAAGTGTGCCAATTAGTACAAGCTTTTTTGTTTCTCTTGTTTCTTGTCTCTCAATTTACATTTCTATTGACCATTCTCAATTGACCTTTTTCTGATTTCCTCCTGTTCTGTTTGTTTTACCTCCTGTCGCCTTTGTTTCGAAACTCAACTCTTGCTCTCATCCGAGATCAATAGATATCTGATTTTGTTGGATAGGATACAAAGCAATTTTTAAAAAATGAGTAGAGATGAAACTTGAAACGATTCCTTCTAATAAAAAATAAATAACTCTTCTGAAGGTATTTTATTAAAAATTACGTATAAAAGTGTTTAATATCTCTTCAGTTATAAAGATAATTAACATACACATAATTTGTGTGCTTAATATTTTTTATTAATTTTCTTTAAACATTCCACATTCTGAACACATTATAATTGATTATTCAATTAGCCATATAATTATACGATTTAATATAAAGTTGTTAAGCTATTTGCCACGGATAATATTATTTCCTATTGCCAAAGGGTCTAGATTCTTTTATTTTCAGTTCGAAACATTTAGTGAAGTGCCTGTAGAGAGAGCTACCTGCTAAAATGAACTTTCCCTTAGGAAAGAATTCGTTGTATATGGATTTTTTCTTCTTTTTTTTCACATGTCGAAAATTTGGGATCGATCCTAATTCGATTCGTATATTAAATGTACTAAGGTGAAATAAAATATTTAAAAATAAAAAATAAAGTCGTAAAATAAAGCATGATCAAAAAAATTAGATATAAGATATTATAAATATCAATTTACGAAGATAATAATAAAATATTTTTGCTAGCCACTGAATGTCACATAAATTAATGCGAAATTCTAATTTTGCATATTTATTATAAACTATGTGAGTGGGTTTGACAGGTCCAAGTTTTAATACCAGGTTTAGCAAAACATAAATAAACAATTTAATTATTTATTAATCATAAAATATATAAAAAGCAATTACGTAATACAATAACTATCTTTAAAGACATTTTTGAATTAATTGAATAGACATATTTTTAAATTTTAAAACCTAAATCAATCTCGATAGATTATTCCATTCCAAATAAGTAAAGTTTTTTCAATAGTTGGAATATTTTTTTTATTTCGTTTAGTGGTGGAGTGTATTATTTATTCTGTTGATTTGAATTTAAGAAGATTTATATAATCAAGAATAATTAATATTTCTATATTAAGATAATGAGTCAAGCTCATTTAAAAGGATTTTAACGTGTTTTTTTTTTCTATATATTTTTAAAGTAGTATTGTAGATTGAAAATAACATATTTTTATTTAGGAATAGTTATTCTAGTGAGTTATTTACAATAAAGGAAAAACATATTTACAAATCAAGCCCAGTTTCCTTTTATACTAAAGCCTACAAAGATTAACTGAAAAATAGGACTTAAGATAAAAGAAAACAAGATAAAATTTGTTCACATTGTCTTTCTTAGACTGTAATAACAATATTTTTTCTCTTTTATACAAATCAGCAATTACTGGATCGACTAATTATTTAATTAACATTTTTAAGCCTATTCATAATTAAAATATAGCTATACTCATTTACAAAAAATATATATTTGATTCTATTTGTTTTAATTTCAAAAAGTTTTAAAAAATTAATATTTATCTCAAGTGAACGGTATTAGCTCGCTCTCTCCTTTTATAATATTTATAACTTTCATAAATTATAACAAATATAAATTAGCACTTCTCCATTTAACCATATTAGATTAGCGGTGGTATTCAATGAACTCCTAGACCACTATCCATAATGGACCTTCACCTCGCGGTCAAGCTGTATCCATCAATGTTCTGGATCGCTCAGGGTCTAATTGAGGGTTTAATAAGCATAGACCTCGGTAATTGCCTAACCTAAGTCAATCTACGGTCGATTGGCTTAGGCAAACCCTAAATCAAATTAGCCATAGCGAACTTAATGGAAACCTTAATCGAGGAAGGGACTGAATTGAGAGGTGACAAAGAACGAAGTAGTTACTTCCAAGCCAGAGGTGCCGCGGTATGCACGCAATTTTCCTTTAAATAAAGGATAAGGCAAACAGAGGAACAAATTGTCCTTTACCATCGATCGGGGAAGTTATATTACACTTTCAACTGTGTCAACACGTTCCTCGTTCATGACTAGTGAAATGTTGCTGAATATATCGCTCAAGAGAATCAAATTTTTCTTTCCCATATTTGTAATCCAATCAACAACCTTTGTCACGTAAAAATAAAACAATACTGAAATAAATTGACCCTCTATCCAAGGAAAAACAAATCAAAATGACATGACGTATGAAGAATACGATACAATCTAATTTAGTTTACTCTAAGAAAATATGTAACAACCTAATAATAATAAACAAATTAATAAGATAATTGTTTTTAATAATAAATAAAGAATCGGAATGCAGTTTGTAAAAACAATTACAACAAAATTTACATTAAATAAATCGTTTGTTTTACCTTACATTGTATAAATCATTACCATAAGTTACGTTTTTACAAATATAAAGTCAACAATATTTCCTTATATGAGCTCACACAAAAACACTTGGGCCTGCCATGACAAAGAACATGAATTTGATTTGTTTATCTCTAAATCTTCAAAATTCAGATTAATAATATATAAAATCAATAAATTTTCAAATGCTCGAAAATAAAATTTTTATGATTTTTAAATGCTGTATCTTCAGAATTTATATCATAAATATAACATCAGTAAATCTTCAAATGCTTGTAAATAAAATTTTTATTCTGATATTTCAGAAAATTTACTTGATTTTTAACTGTTTCACTTTCAAAATTTTGATATATATAACATCATAACAGGGTAACATTATACTAAATTTTATATATATTTTAATATTCAACTAAATCTTCATTTAGATCTAGAGATTTAGAATTTTTAGAGACTACGTGTTTACTGAGGTTCTTTTGAAAAATTAGAATATTTACCTAACGATGAAACAGGGGAAGAGGTTGAATTCGATTAAAACGAGTTAATTTGAAAAAAAAAAATAAAGATAGAAAAACATAGTAGATAATAATCACAATTTTAATTCTATATTAGGCTATAATTTCAAAAGATTAAGGCTGTTATCATAAAAATTATAGATGTTTTGATGCTTTTTTGGGTTCTTCCTCACCAAAAACCATAAAGAATAATCAAATTTTCAGAATCTAATTTTGAGACCTACAAAACCTGTAGTTTATATATACATTAGATGATACTTTTGTGATTTAATTATTTTTAAAAGAAATAAAATAGTAATGATTATAAATTACTCCTAACAATAAACCTTAAAATTAAATATTACTCATTATTTTACTTAAGTTTTTCCTTTTTTTAAAAAATAATTATTTCGATTAATCGGAATAAAACTTAAAATATATTAGTACCACACCAGTAACGACAGTTTTATTTTGTAATTATTAATTTTTTTTATTTGAAGTTGTCCAAAATATCTTCTTGAAGGTACGACTGAAGAAGAGGTGGATGGGAGAGCTTTACGACCTGGCGATGGGACAAGGCGCTAAGGAGTCGTAATGAATGGGCTACTCCAAGGCCGCTGCGTTAGCCACGGTAGTCTCTTGTCTGTGTGTCCGTTGGGGGGAAATGTTCATGATCACGTCTCGGCTCTATATACAGGGCTTTAATATTATTATGCAGTAATAATTTAATTGTTATAATTAATAAATACAAATTAATTCAAATAATATTATCTTTTAAAAATAATTATTGAAAAAAATGGTGGTTTAAAAAAAAAAAAAATTAAACCACAGAGAGACAAAGCTTAGAAGGGAGAAGGGTGGTGGACAAAGCGACATGAAGGAGCCGGGCCATGATTTAATATCCATTCCATCTGTAGTCCATTGGATGGGTCCCTAGAGGCCCCGGAACAAATCCCTCTCTTGGAAGCCGTTTACCTGTAGAGGGCCGGCAACCCTCTAATTTGATGCACAGGTACCAGTTTTTAAAACTTAAAGGGAGAGCCGACAGAAAGTAAACAGACCGTCCTGACATTTACAAAAGGAACGTAATAAAAGTGAAATATTACTGACAAGTTTATTCAACCATAATAAAACAAGAGGAAATATGTCTTTCAGTTTACGAGACCGACAAAGTATCCTTAGAACTTTCATTTTAATTATCCAAACGAGTGTTTTGGTAATTAATATTTAGTAATCAATGTACAGTAAGCAACCATAAATCTGTAGACATATATTAATTACATTTTATTTTATGCGAATTCTTTTAAGTAGGTCTTATACAGCCACAGAGCGAAAATTTCAAGAAACATTTGTTGAATGTGGCATCAGTAACATAAATATTGCCTGACCCAGGTGGGGTTCGGAGCCATTCTGAGCTAAGCAGTCTAGGAATCTCGCTACAACGTCCTTTCATCATACCATTCGTGGTATTGTTTTTTCATCATTATTGTTATTTTTAAATGTTAATTATATTTTTATCTACACATTTCCGATCTATTACAGCCCAGAGGATAGCCTGATTCTCTTTTATAATCAACATAATTAACGATTCATCTACATTTTAAAAAAAAAGTTTCTTATAAGGAAATTCCAACGTATATTCATATTAGGACATCTGAACTTTGACTCTAGGTTTTATTACACATTGTCTAGTAACGGATAACCTATCAAGGAGCATTTTTCCCACAGTAACAGACTTTTTTTTTTACGAACTCGAAAACGGATTCCTCGAACTCTTGTTTCCGTTGGAGATAAATTGCCCTTTAGAAGTATCCGAAGGCCGGTATGTTTACAAGCCGGAGAAGCCCTCTCCCCAACTTGCCACTCCGGCAGACCCGCACACCCGAAGGCATAATTGGATTGTCCCTGGAGCTGGAGTTACAAGAAGGGATTTCGTTACAGGAGGGGTAGTCCGCACACCCTCCAACCCCCTGTCCCCGACCAAAGGTAATTAGTCCTCCTCGGAGGCCTTTAATAACTAATCGACTACAAATTACCGATAGTTCTAATCGGTTCGCGGAGCGGTTCAATAGAGGAGCTATTAGGGTTTCCAAGTGATGATCTGTTTAATTACTTAAGTTATAACTTTAAGGTGCCATCGTCATCAAACTGTAGAGAGCTTGAGATTTGAACAATGAGGGTATTCATGATCTTTAGTTTAACATGTTAAAGCGTGTTAAATGAAGAAATATTTACTTCTTTTAGCATATTAAAACGTTATAAAATATAACATGGTTGAGAGTCTGTTACTAGGTCTGTTAAATGGAGAATACTTTAACTTGCTCAAAAAATCCTCTAGGATGCATCATCTTATGCATTTAACATGACTTTGAATAGGGCTGCTCACAATCCTATACATTTAACATAGTAAAACATTTTACATTTAACACAACATCATAAATATGTTGTGGTTATATAATGTATGGAAAATGGATAAACCAATAGGGTATCTTATTTTTTTTCTGTCGTTCCTTGGTTTGCATGTTTCTAAATTTACATTTTTTATTATTCAATTTTTTTTTTTTACGAGATTAACATTACCTAACAACTTTATAAAAACAATCGAATATTAAATATTGTATTCAATGATCACTCATCATCCCGTGAGTAGTGGTACCTCTAATTTTATAATAAAAAAAAACCTCTTAACATTATTGATAAGAAACTCCCAACTCTCCGAACCTGTTGTGGAAAATGTTTTATCCCAATTGTTATTTTTTAAGATAGGTTCTTCAAAGTAACCTATATTTAAGGCTTTTAAAATATTAAGGACGATGGTGCCATATTCCTAATCTCTCTTATGACAACGTCTCTGAATATAAGTTACAACCATACAATCAACGTTATTTACTGTTTCAAATTAGTTGTTAGTAAGTTTATAAGTTAAGTATTCAAGTGATACTATTATTAATTTATTGTATATTATTTTATTGAAGAGAATTAATCTGCTACAGATTAAGGACATTAGGTATTAGTGTTCAAATACACATTCATACAATATGTACAGAATCTTAAGAAATAAAAAACAGAAAAAGGAAAGAAAAAAAGATATAAATAATAACAATAGTACTAACTGCATTAAAAGAAAAAAAATTTAAATAATAATAATAATAAATAAATCCAAGTAAAGATAATTAATGATAAGACTCAATTAATAAAGAAATAATTGGTGCTTATAAATAAAATATACTAGCTAACTATTAGTAAAAAAAAGCTATATAAACAACAAAAATGTAATAAAAATACCGTCTACTGGGTTTGTGCTGGCTTCTCACGAACGAGTAGTGTTCACCATTCAGCGTCAAACTTATGATGCATAAATTTTTCTTTCGTTTTTTTGAATTATCTGTTGATTAAACAAGATGTTATATTAAGATCAATGTGGCTCAAAAATTTATAGATTATAAAACAAAAAATGTTCGAATAGGTAGCTACATTAATTTATAGATAAAAGAGACTTAGATCTAGCTAAAGCAAAGTAGGCTAAGAAGGTGCCTAATGGAACACACAGAAGAGTAAATATTGACACTACCTCTGATTAAGACAGGGCCGCCCCAACAAGGAAATGGAAACTCTCTACCTCTAGGAGGGGGGAGGGATGATTAAGGTGCTCTGGTATATCCTTGGCTCACCCAGCCTTGTTTGACTTTGTCTCCGCTAAAGTAACAGCGTGCTAATTCAGTAGGCGTAGAATTATCATGGACTCTTTAAGTACCTAAGGAATATCAGAGGGTTCTGTGGTGTCGGATGATGAGGTAGTCCCAAATAACATGGTACTACAAAAAATACTCTTAAAATAAAAATGCTACAAATTGTTAAACTGTGTTAATTATTTGAATTAATTATTTACTAAATTAGTAAATAAGAAGCAACAAAATGTGTGGTTTCGGTAATATTCGATTTATTAAAGCAAAAAACAAAGTAAATATGTTTCGAAAGGAACCTGTCCAAATATCCCTAAAAATTTCAATATTCGTTGATGTTAGTCCAATTTAGACGATTTTTTTGTCTATCAAAATCTATTAGTTTGAAATACCTTTAACCTTTAGCACCAACACTTGTTGCCAAAATTAAGCAGTTACTCAGGTAAGGGACACATCTCTGAAGTCTCCTATTTCCTGGCAATAACCATTAACCATTTCCATTTTCTCAATCAGTCTGTAGTAAACCCTGTAGGTTATAATGAAATCGTACATTGTAACTAAAAGTCATAAGATTTTTAGTAATGGGCCTTTTTTGGCCTAACATAACCTAGTATTACGCCGAACTGAAGTTGCTCTCTATCCATCCTTCCGATGCCAGTATTTCCTAGCTTCCTTTCTATTCCTAGTAATTAGTACTCAGCACCCCTCCTATATTCTAGAAAGCAGGCAATTCAAATTCTTAGTTCAATCCCGAACTACCAGGTCTCCTTTATATGACATCTTCCCTCCACCTCACCGAACTGCTGCATTCGATAAATCATTTTTTATCGGAGCTGTATATCACTGGAACTCCATGCCCTCTAGCATACGTCCTGTACCAACCCTTCCCTCGTTTAAATCCCTTCTATTTAGCCACCTTTTGCTTCATAAATCTAATCCGATATTATAATAGTATAGATGTAACTACTTTTTTGTTTTTATGTATTTAGTCAGTTAATTTTTTTTTTTTTTTTTAGCCCTATATCTAAAATTATATATATACAACTTCAGTATAAGTTATAATTAAGAAAACACTATTTTCGGGCAATATATGTTATAAAATTAAAATTACCTTATAATTGCTCAAAGTCCCAGAATAATAAACTATTTTTCATTTCATTTTAAATATTTTTTTTTTTTCAGACTCTTTTAGTACAATCAAAAATTAAATATTAATATTTCAAATCATAGTTTGATGGAAGACTGACTAATTTAAAAATAGTATGTGTATTGATTTTTTTTTAAAATGATGTAACTCCTGTAATAATTGGCCAAGGACATAGTTATCAATAACTTTAGGTAATGCAAAAAGAGTTAAATAAAAAATCATTCTTACTTACTTTTATTGTTAATTACAAATAAATAAATAAAGTACCTTTTCTCTCTTTAGTACAGAAATACATAATTCGAAAACTTGTTATATTGAACAGGCGATATAAACATTATGGTAACAAAAATTAAATGAAATTTTAGTCACTATTTCGTTAGTGGAGCATAGGGTGATTCGCAAGCCAATTAATAGTGGAATTAAAACTGAGCATACATAGCAGAAGCAATACAATGTGGAGAAAAATCGATTTGCAGAGGCAATAAATAAAGAACGTCATCAAGATATATTTAGATACAAATAAATATCCGGCCGCATCCGAGCCCATTGAACGCCCACGCGGAGCCAAAATTAATTGAAAAAAGAAAAAAAAAAGACCGCAAACAAAACAAAAAAGATAGGGACTGGCGGGTATCGATCGACAGCCAATACAGTTTTACCTGTCAGCTCCAACGCTGAATATTTAAACCAGTCGCCATTAATCCTTATTTTTCCTTTCGGGTTTTGTGCTTTCCCTCTTTGTCCCTCCCACTACAAACAAGGGTCGACCCCCCTTAACAAAGGGTCACCGTTCAACCCTTGAACACCGCCGTCACGCTCGACAAAGGAATACGCTCGTCTCTTTTCGGAAAGCTGAACGGAGCTCTTATGAAAAAAAATATAGAACACAATCCCGCAAGAGGCCTATTATAATAGGCTTCTATGAGGGCTTCATAAATAAATATCCACATAAACATACAATAAAAGAGGTCATTAGTGGGTAATGAACATTATTGTTATGCATGTTTTTCTCCAGTCGGCTGCCCAACGCCGAGACTATGCCGTGTAAGTCACTGTGATCAATATAAACATATGTGGTTAAAATTAATAAAAATGGGAAAAGTTAAATATGGACAAATTTATTTATATAAATAGTTTTATTTGTAAATGTAACTTAAAGGTTATAAGTAATAATTCTTTCTGATTCACCGACGAGCTAAAACGCATATTTCAATAAACAATAAAAATTAACAAAAAGTATTGGATTAAGATAATTAACTGTAGGAAGATAGTTCATGTGGCGGTGAATAAAGGTATCAAAATAGTAAATTAAAATAATTTATTGTTACCCAACGTTTCGCCCAAGTTTCCAGCGGTTCGCTCAGGACTGTCTGATTCATTCTCAAGAAAGAAATTCTCATTCATTCATATAAGATCTCTTCCTACTAATAAAAGTCGAAAAATCTCACTTATAAAATTATACCTAAATAAAATTATACCACGGTATAAAGTGGGCACTTTAATAAATACTATACAATAATTCATTCAAGTGATACTAATAAGAATAGTGTTGATAATTTCACGGTTAAATATTTTTTTGATAAGAAAATTTTTTTTTTTTAAATAATTTATTTATTGTTATTTACAACTGTAAATTTGTTTTAAGTGATATTATGACATGATACAAACATGTGGAGAATCTACCCATTGATAGAACTCCAAAAACACTTCTAAAGGAGAAGATCTCGAGGCCATCTTCTTTTCAGACGCCTAGCAAGATTATTAGGTAGTGAAGGAGAAGCCAGGTTAGAAACGAGTGGATTTGGTTGGTTGAGAAGTTTATCAAGGAAGGATTGGTATCTGGTTCTGGCAAAATCGGTAACATAGGGGACATGATGGATGATTTGATTAGTGACAAAGTAAGAATTTTACGAAGGATTTTGGACTGTAAGGATTGGATTCGAGAGGAATTAGATGGTTTAGTGAGGTGGTTTGGTTGATTATTTACTAAGATATAGGAAACTTAAGCCTTTGTTTTTGGAAGCTTTTAATTATTTTTGAACAATAAGTTTTATCTCTTTTAAGTGAGGTTTTTCCATTCTTTATTTATAAATACTCCATGTATTAAAAAATAAAAATCTTCGTGAGAAAATATTAGTGCTCACATCCCTCCAAAGAAAAAACCCTATTAAAAAAAAAAAAACTTTAGGAGACTACCATTAATGACCCTCAGCCGACATCAACGAACACCACACCAAATGCATAACTATGGAATAAATATTTTTACGACAGCGTAGATGACATAGAATACGAGACAGGGCGGAAGTGGCACCGCTTATAAAGTAGTTCTAATCGGAGGGAGGGGCAGGAAGTGAGGTCTCCCCCACCACCACAGCTGCTGTCACCCGCTTCCGGTCATCGGATCCTGGTTTCAAGGTACGGTGCCATGGTCAGCACGATGCACGATATGCTTCATCTATCCAACGTAATGGGCTCATCCCTTAGCTGCAATGGTTCGAGATGTGGGGTACATACATCTCCCAACAACAAAAAAAACTTATTATTTATACAGCGTGATTTTTTAACGACCTAATGATGAAAACATCAAATCATATAATTATAAAGCAAACAACGACGGATAGATAATTTAAACATATCAGACATACACATTTTGAAAAATCTAGAGTTAAGAGAATAAATCAAAGTTTTAGTTAATTTTTAGACCAGAGACGTTATGAGCCGTTGAGAGTAAAAATTCTGTAAGTCAAAACTGTAGGTTCTGAAATATTCAAACTTTATTTAAAAGTCAATAAATTATCAATATTAATTCTTAGATGATATAAGAACATTAAGTTTGCGAAATTGATTAAATGCATTATTTTAGCAGAGTTTTATAGAATATTATAAATGAAAGAAGTAAAAACAACAAAACTGGCTTAGATAATGAATTAACTAATTGCGTTTTAAAGTCTTGAATCAGATTAAGATACGGAATTGACAAATAAATAAACATGCAGTATCTTTGTTCACACATAATTGAAAATAAAAAGTTAATTGATTCACAGCTTCGAAAAGAATTTATGTGACTCATCCTATGTGAATTAAAATTCAAGATAGTGCTTTCCCAAGTGGAAAATCCATCAACTGAGTGGTAAATGAGATTCAATAAAAAAGTCAAGTGGTGTTATCAATCATAAACATTTTTAGATGTTTCTCTAGCTCATTAATTAAATAATTATATCGAGAAAACATATTACAAGAATATAATTTTGACGTAGAAATTCAAGGCTATTGTAAATAAAGCTACATTCAGTTTTAGTGGAAATTTATTTCTCCATAATTTGTTGATACTGGGAATGTTTATAATATGAATAACTTTTAATCTAACTTAATAATTTATAATCTTTTAATCTAATTTAATAACTGTAAAAGTATCCACATTGACTAAAATGCTTGGAAACAAAATTGGCCATACAAGATATAAATCCAGTAAAAATTAACTCTGTTGTTTAATTAAAATGTAAATACATGAAAAACATATCTTACCTTATTTGAATAATATTAAATGCAACTAAAAACTAATCGAAACCGGGTAAAAACTAAATTATTACTCCAAATATTTTAGATGTGAGAGGAATAAGCATTTATCACGATCCCACGGGACACCTTCTAAAATTAAACTTTTCTATTTAAATTATTTATTATGAAAATTTAAAGTATTTTTAGGAATTAAAACTGTATTATTAGTATCAAAATTCGAGTTCGAAATTATTATTATTATTAATAGTTTGTTCATTATATAGAAAAACTGCAACTATGCAAATATGTGAAAGGACTAGAGTAATAAATATTGATTATACGTTATGTAGATTAAAGACCCGCATATACCTGATCACAAGCTCAAAAGTGTGAAAATGAAGTAACAAAAATTTGTAATTGAAGTTATATATTACGGGATGAAATATAGTCCATAAAGAAAGGACAGGTGCTCGGCGATACATGTCGCGCCACGAACAGATCCAAAAACACCTGCTTCAGTCTTGCAACACACACTTCCTCCTTACAGGATATGCAAAATGGATCATGCAAAGAAATTCTCTTTTCACGCTCGCTTGCCTCTATCCTTTCTCCGCCTGTTCGAATTTTATTGTTACGTTTTAATAACCGTTCCCCCGCGCTCATAAAAAAGGAACGGTTTTCATTTCCTCAAGATTTTATTCCCCGCGTAATGCGGAATCGTCTCAAATCAGTTCTAAATACCGCGACTAAGTCTGATGAGAATTATTTCGTTTGACTTCACAAAATGAACATTACATCAAGAAATAATAAGGATGTCGTAATATTCAATTATAGTGGGTAATATTTGCATCCATGATGGCAGGAGCCAATTCACTTTAACATGGTTAATCTTAGTCGGGCCCCATGGAAAGAAGAGGAGAATGAAAAGAAGCTGGATAAAGGATCAGCCATATGAAACATTACTAAATTAAAAAAATGTGAGTTGTACACCCAACAAAAAATAACCATAACCTAAGCAGTTCATTTAAAACTAACGAACTTTAAATTGGACATTAAATCTTTAAGGAATGTATTAACCATTACAAAGTGTATTGTTGATAGTGTATATTTAAAATTTGGATGTTAGATATTAAGGTTACATAACCTTCACTTACGATTACAATAAATTGACGTAACTCCCTTGTAATAATGGTGGAAAGTATCGAAAAGGATCTTGCAATTAAAATTAAATGTTTAGTGTTATGTATCCAACTTATATTTGAAATGTAAGAACCTTTCTCTTTAATATACATGATTGACAGTTGTTTTTTAAATAAAACCATCAGGAAGTCGTATTAATGTTTTTGGCATTATTAATTGTTCTATAACTTCAAGTAGATCACTGCTATCAATTAAGCTTGCTGAAGAAACAGAGATCTTGCTTTGTCGTTATCAGAGGAAATTTGGCATTACTAGAACATCATTCAAATAAATTTTAAGCAAAATAAATAAAAATAAACTTTAATATCTTTTGTAAACCGCCATCTGATTTGTTCGCCATTTGCCCTTTTGCTTGTACTGCATCGGTTTCGATTTGCGCAATCCAATTGACTAACGATTTCCTTTCTATTCGAAAGTACAGATCACATCTAATTGTTTACACGGCTGCGAAACGCAAAGTAGTTACATAAAGATTATATTTTTGTATATTGATAGAGTTCGCCTCAATTACGATATTGAAAAATCTCCTATCCACAGAATAAATATTTTCTCGAGGAAGAATCCACTCATGGGTTATTTGAAGTGGGTAAATCTCGCAAGGGGACGATATCTCGTATTGAAGGCAAACAGTGGGATCTCTGGGGCGTTTGTGTTCCAGATACGTTTTCTTTCTTAAATCTCAAATTTATAGCGTCTTTACTCGTTTAATTCACGATACGGTAATGACTAATGTATATTCCCACCAATTAAAAATCATATCTCTTACCCACTTTTTTTTTTTATCTCACAAAGTCCACGGATATTACTTCCAAACTGTTGCTAAATATTTAGGAATAGGTGAAAAAGTACCTATTTAAAAAGTTACACGGTGTTAAGCATTTTGAAATTTTAACTTTAAACCTTTACAGCATCATCAGATGGTATAGAACATAAATCTATTGATTAAATTGGAAATAAAGTTTAGGACATCCAAAACTATTATAATATATACTCCTTCATAAGTAATTTACTCTAAAACAGTGTAAATTTACCAAATAAGATGGTTGAGGAATATTCTATCAAACGTAGTACTCATAATTAAAGATTTTTTACAAATTAAAACTCTATATATAACACATATCTAATTTATTTCAAAATAATTTTTCTTCATTAAATAGTTGATATTCAAATGTTGTTAAACTGTTTGAAGATAAGGGTTAGTAAGGTCTAAATATTATCCCAGAACAAAAAAGTGATTTAGGGCTGGTTATGTAATGGAAGAGAATAAGTGGACTGAATTGGAATTTGAATAATGAATTAGTGGACTGTATATATTTGAATAATTTAATTGAATAAGAGCACAGAATTAACATTATATTTATAATAGAGCTTTAACCAAAATAATTAATCTAAATACACAAAATAAATTGAATTTAGCCAAACTAAAACTTTCTATTTCTCCTCAAACAATTTAATAAAATTTCCTTGAGTAAATTCTGATTAATCAATCGTTATTTTCATTGTTTTAGGGTGACTGTATTTGGACTTACTTGATTTAAGATTTCGTATTGCTTCGATTTTCTTTGTTTAATTCATTGAGTCTCATTTCTTTCGCTCTTTTTTGTCTGCTTCTGGTTGAGCCTAATTTTTCTCACTCATTATGTCCGTAAGTGCAAATTAGTGAGATTAAAAATTGCAGCTTTATTATAAGGGTACCCTATAATGTGTGACTATGCGGTCTACAGTTATATACTGTCTGACTATACAGGTGGGTATGCGCCTAAGAGCAGGTAGATCTTCAATTGTTTGAAGTTGTGACTATATAATTGGTGTATATTGTGAACATATATTTTGGAGAAGTTTTAATTATGATCAAGGGCGTATTAAACAGAAACCAATTTAATACATGAGTCGCTCTCATGATAAATTTTTTATAATAATTTTCCATATCGAATTTCAACAGTATACTCCTCAATTTCTTTTTTAAAAAAAGAGGACCAGATCAAAATATCTATTATATTCATATAAAAAATTTTATTTTTGCTCCTGGATTATAGCAAAATAAAATAAAATCTATCAAGACGCGTGTAATAAAAAATTTAACCAATCTGGTTAAATTCTCTACCATATTAACTCAACCCGATGTATTAAATGAGGATATATATCTTCCCAACTTTTTAAAGCACGGCAGAGTGGGTATTCCTAGGCACTCGAGTAGGTAGAAGACGTTTTGTTAGAAGGGGCTAGAGGCTATAAAAAATATTACAGAGTGAGTTTGGAGGGTGTTTATGAGCTGTAAAAACAGGGGGCTCTTCCATCTTGTTGTGAAGATTGAGAGCCTGGGGCGACTGTGTTTTAGACATGTCTGATGTTCTTGTACAAGTAAATATTTAAGGACTAACGTGCTATTGGTATGGTTTGGAAATTCCTAACAAAAAAGACAAAAAAATGCTTGTTCACTAGCTAAGAACGTTTAGGTCATTTGTTTGTTGTCCTGAAATTCGTTAAAATTAAGCTTTTGAAGAATTTTGTTGTAATTAGAAAAATAACGTATATATGTACAAAAATACAAGTTAAAAATTGAAAAAGCTCTATAACTTAGACAGGAGATGTTCTCTTAAAAATTTAAGATAGAGATCTTAAGATAAATTTAGTGTCGGTCCTATTTATAATAAAGGCATTCTTGAAAAATAAGTATAACCTTGAGAATGAAGTAGCGTGGCAGTTTATAAGGTGGAGTGCGTGTGATATATGTGTAATTTTGAACAATCCTCATTTTTGTTAGTTATATAGATTATTAAGAGTTTGGCGAACGCAACACCATAAGCATATTGATGTTACAACATATTTCATAATTTTAAAGATTAAACTGAACCCACATATGAAATTAGGAACCAACATTTTACAAAAGTAGCAACATTTTTTTGTTGTTTTATAAGCTATATCAATAATTTGTTATTTTTTTCTTTTTTAAATTCAAGATTCTACCTATAACTAATAGTAATGCATAAGAAATTAGTCCAAGCACCTTGGGTTTACGTTGGGAAGTTCACGAACATTTTGATTTGTTCCTAATTGCATATGTGGGTGTTCAGTTCGATTTTGATTAAACTGGTGTTGTGGAATATATATAAAAATAGTTTTTTTTTTCTTTTTTTTTAAATTTGCTAAATGTACAATTCAATAAATATTTTTTTGTAATAGAATATACTACTCATAATTCAAGGCATAATTAAAATATTCTTTGGCTATTTAAAACTTTTTGGTTTATGATGCGTCTGTAATTGTTTGGTTCAATCATCATCAGAGCAACAGTCGAAGCAGAAACATTGATAATCAAGTAGAGTTGTAATGAGGTTGTTTAAGTTAACTAACCTCTCTCCCTCCCCGATTGCGTTAGCAGGGTCGGACCGGAATCAAAGTTCAAAATGAATAAAATAAAAGTCGATAATAAAGAAGAGGTTGTGCTGATTGCTAACCAAAAGGGAATGGGATAAACAGAGCCCTTTCTGATGGAAATGAGGTTTGGGGGGTTTCAAGATGGCGATCGTTCCTATCTCCCTTATCTACATCCGTTAGATATGGTCTGTCAACTGCTTTGTCGTCTACAAGGGTTATGGTTAGGTCTTGTACAAGATCGCTAGACAATATTATTCTAGCTATGCTTATGCTATTATCCTTAGCACATCGGAATAAGAGAATAATTGGATATCATAAATATTTAGCGAATTTCTCCTCTTGAGAATTAACTAGTGGTTTCCAGAAATATATAATTGGCGAAGTATTTATTAATTTAGACATAGAGAGCTGGGAAGAGATAGAATATTATTGTTATAATTTTATTTCGGTGTAAAAATAAAAATTTAAATTATTAAAATGTAAAATATTTTTTAAAAATAAAGAAAATTTTGGAAAGGATAAAAAATTATAAGATCACTAAATATTTATATTTATTGACAACCATTTGATATTTACTAACCAATGGATTCTTTTAGGTTCTAGAACAGTTGTTCCGTAAATCATTATTATAAATTCCTAGGAAAATAAAAATTATTTAAAGAAATTCAAAATGGAAATAATATTAAATTATGAAGGAGCTGGTCAAGGTTTCGGTCAAAAGAGAAACAAAAATAGCTAACAACTATTCCCTAAAACTATCAATTTGAAAAGCCCAAATGAAGCTCTACAAAGTGAGGCGAAATGTCAGAAAATAAATAATTTTGAACTAGTTTAGATTCTGACTGCAACCCTGACTATATTTTTCATAAATTGAAATTATACGGTCAATTATTTATATAGTTATCCACCATAGATTCCAAATTAGCTAATACAATTTATATATCAAAATATTTTACAACATAACAAAAGATAAGAAGCTAAATTAATTTTAAATAAATTAAATGAAAATCTTGTTATACTAATTTGAGTAATAAGAGTCCTTTACTAACCATTACCCACAAATAAGTATAAAAATAAAAATAAAATATCACTTGTTTTCTCAACTTTTTTTATGAGCAACCACCTACGTCACACAATTTGTTGTTTTTCGTTCTCGGGGTAAACATTGAACATAAACAAACATGAAAGGTCATTCTCGCTCGGTGACCTTCAGTCTGATATCGAAGACGTCTAAACCAAGGAAACAAAAAAACATTGTACTAAAAAATATAACATTCGGTAGCGAAATTTTTTTTGTTAACAAAACTTTTCCTTCTTCCAGAGATCTTGTTAGTAGGACAAGAGCTTAAGATAGGAATAAAATCAGTTATTACACTCCAAATTTTGTTATTTTAATGAAATTCACACAAAATTACTAGTCAAAATTAATAATTCTGACAAGTATGGGCAAGGGGAATACAACATGGCGGATGTTTCAAAATGTTAAAAAAAAAAAATTTTCATTTACAGCTCAATATTGATTATTAGTAAGGTAGTTTACTACAACACTAGAAAACCTAATAGAACATAATTTAAAGTAGAGTAAATTTTCTAAAACATAAGCTCTAATAAGAACTGTTAAAGTTTAATAGTAGCTATGTTTTTAAGAGCAACATTTCGTGAAAAAATGTACTACAAAATCCGTAGTTAGTAAATTTATTGAGGGAAATCTTTAGCTCATGAATGTTTATGACGCTTATCTTCGTAGAAGTAGTATTTTTCGCGATATTTGCTAAAATAAATACATGTTAATGTCTAGTTGTTCGGACAAAATTTTTAATTTATGAAAAACTATACCCCAGAAAATATAATATTCGCAGCTATGAATGAAAAATAATTACTTTTTTTAAAGTTTTTAAATAGCCACCATTTTTTATTAACCCTGTACTCGGCTGATTCATCAAATCTGAAAAGTAATTATAAGTAGTTTTTATTATTATTATTATTTAAGTCAGCAAAAATTAGGGTGAAATAACTGACTTTTTTTATTGGACTCTCGACTCAATTAATAACTTACCCCTGTTTCACCTCTTCTACTAGAGGCGAAACCGAATTCTTTTTTATGAATGACTCTGAAAAGGGGGTGTTAAACATCGATTAGAATAACTAAGTATTTAGTTAAAGTTGTGAAAATTAAAATAACAAAAAACATTTAAACACAAAAAATAAAATTATCCTCATTTAAAAGATTTTGGAATGACAGATTATTAAATTTTCTCCGCTTTTCATAGAATGTAGACATTTTTCATGAATACTTCTTTTCAATTTCACTTTAAGAATAATGATCACCTGAGAATCGCTAGAGGCCGAAAGTTTCACCTGATCATCATGCAGGATTCGTCCTGTTTAACTTGGCGGATTGTTATCATGGGCAAACTTTCATTTACTAAATGGCAAAAGATACGCGGGAATTAATGGAGTAGAAGCCAAAGGTGGCAAAGCAAGTCGTTAACTTCAGTTTTCACTTCAACAGGATGTTTTATCTTTATATCCAATATAATTTATTAAAAATTTAAATATTCCATGATACAGAGTATTATTGTATTGTAATTGATAAACTTAACATTAAAAAATGCTGGAAGCAGCCCAGAAATGAGCCCATGTATATAACTGAATATTTTTATAGACCATTTAACTATCTAGAATGAGCCAAATTAGTATCTAGAATGCTCTGTGAGATGTATAGTTACAAGTCATTGCAAAAACTTGTAGAAAAGTGAACCAGTTTCTATGGAAACCTGCTCAAAAACTTTTAAAAACGTTTTAAAATTGAATACCTTAATTGAACCTTCGTTTGAATCTGTTTCTTTTTTTGGATTCTATTTATCTTGAAACGGAAATATTTTGAGGGGGTTACATATTTTTTTTTTCACGTCGATTAACCAAGGTTAATCACCAGAAGTAATAATTATGCTATTATTGATGATTAAATATATAGTAATTATTTCTAAAATTACTAAAAACTTGCACTAATTAGCACCAAATGAAAATTTTATATAATTGAAAACATCACCCTAAACTTCTTAATGTTTTATGTTATAACTAATTTTTTTATTTATAAAAATCCCAATAACTTTATAAGATTTATGATTAATCAAACCATTCAACAGACTGGAATATAACTATCTACTGTTAACGGTACGTTAACTACTCTACATTATGAGGTCTCGTGACAATCTCCTTTTCAAAGATATATCAACAATAGTTTGGAATGTGAGATCGAGGTTTGACACAGATTGCGAGAGGTAAGTTAATAAAAGTATTACTAAGTGATTGCTATAGCAAGATTTGACGAGCCCACTTTCTGAAACTTATTTTAAGACAAAAAATGAATACCAATGACGTGTTGTTACTCTATACAACGTCAGCAGAAAACGAATGGCGTTCGGCTTGGAGCTATTCGATCCATTATGCCCTCCAATTGCACGGTTTCCTGTTCCTCCTGCTAGTAATATAATTGCTCCTAAGCTGTACACATCCACATCTCTTGGGAAGGGTGAATTGTCACACGCAATTTAATTAATGCAACCATTCCGCTGGGTGCAATTACGAGAATTGTCAATTTTCACCCTTAGATCAGGGGTTTAGGGTTATTCAGTTCAAGAATTCCGAGTTGTTTACTCATGAATCAACGATTGGTAATAAATGCAACCTGGATTTGTACTGAATAGTTTTTCTAAATTCTTATTAGTTATGTCTTCGAGAGCAGTAACAGACAACTGAAGGAACTAAGCACGCGGTCGATAAGAACAGAGTGCTATGGGGATGTGTAATTGAATCGGCACTGCAATGAATCTTCTGCCATGAATGGAACTCCCACGTGATCGGCATCTAGTATCTCCGCATTCATAGAAAAGCGTTCCAGTTGGGCACTTAATTAAAATGTATTTAATTGTCTCGTAGCATTCACACAAAACAGCAATATATAACTTATATATATATAAGCAATATACATAAGTCGAATCAATAAAAAAAAAACTGCATTGATTTAATATAAATATGATTTATTCTATCATTCATTTTTTTCCCTAGAAGTTTTATTATTTTGCTATTATTTAATTCATTACTGCGCCTATGTTTACTCACAATTTGTATATATTTTTATTATAATTAATATTATCCACTCTAGTTTATAGTTATTTTATTCGTATTATTTATTTATTTTTATTTTTTATTTAATATGTATATATGGTATGACTAAGTTCTTACTGCCCTTCAGTGTGGCAGATTATTATTTATTATTTCAATAAAAGTAAAAAATAAAAAAAACAATACAATAAAAGACTAAGATGAAATTTTTAGCTATTCATTCTTTTTTAAAATAAATTTATTTTCCAAAATATTACTTCTTAATATTTTATTAGCACACAGTATGTAATTGATCTAAAACTATATTCAAAGATAATAATATTAAGGACATTTGTATGTGCATAAATGGAGAGCTCAACAACTTTATAATATTAATTAAGATGAATTACTACAATAGCATTTATAAATACTGTGAAAATTTTCTTGATTTTATTTTATATAATTTTTTTTTGGAGGAAGGAGGGGTAATAGTTGTGTTAATTTAGAAAACTCCAAAATAACAACTACAGATTTTAAAGGAAAGTCTTAAAAATGATTAATGGCCCGAATAATCAACCTTAGAAGA
The DNA here is from genome assembly GCF_000696795.3 of Halyomorpha halys. Taxonomy (NCBI): domain Eukaryota; kingdom Metazoa; phylum Arthropoda; class Insecta; order Hemiptera; family Pentatomidae; genus Halyomorpha; species Halyomorpha halys. Next base: position 313,753 of record NW_027107167.1, read on the forward strand.
AGTTAAGGAGCTCATCATAAAGGATAATTATAAATATAAATAAACGAAGTGCTGACATTGATAATTTAACCTCATAAATAATTCAATACCGATCTACTAAACACATATTGTACTTAAAGGAATTATAATTCTAAATAAACAGGACCGAAACCCTGTTAGATGCTTCTCAAGTTTCTTTTGAGCACTCCCCTTCCCTCGCTCATCTCAATTAGATTTGAGAAACTTTTAAGCAACTAAACGCCAAACATCAAGCTAATAAGGGAAGGGGGCTTCGAAAACATAATACTGTAATGGCTTACACTGCGACAGTAACAAAGTGATAACAAATAACTTTTCGCAAGTTTTAATGATAGCTAATTAGCATTTTAGGATTGTTTGTTATTTCGATTCGTACAAGGATTGTAATAAGAACCTTCAACTTATTTAAAGATGGTGACAAATTCTTCTCGGGGTAGGGAATAAATAAATAAGGGGGCGTGGTACAACTCAAATTTCCTTCAAAGCCTAAAAGGCCAGACTACGGGAGGAAGGATTACGTTAAGGCTAACAGTATTGTAATCTAAACTGAAACTGGAGGCAATTAGTAATTGGATCATATTCTTCCCCTCCTCTGACACACCCCTGAAAGGCACATAAGACCCGCCTTTTTGGCTTCACGTTTTCTGCCAGCTTACCCTTTCCATTATATTTCTTCCTTCAAAAAAATATGATCTAGTGTCAGACGAGATAACGTAATACCATAATATTCGTAAGTAGAGGACAAGTATTCTTTTTATAACGCAAAAAACGTTCTTTGCGTTAACGGGCTCTTAGCGAATAAGTTTTTAGTTTAGCCAAATACAGTAAATAAAATATTTAAACTAAAAATAATTTACTTATGTCAAATAGTTTAATAAATGTTATAGGTAATGTATAAGTAAAAATTTTTTACATTTTACACAAGGCTATAAGCAGCAGATATTTCAAACGGCACGCATATGGTTCATTTTAACAGAAAGAGGCAAAAGTGAAGTTCAGATGTTATTTGCGACTAATCTGTGATTTGCGATTGGGGAAGTTTTGAATGAATTGGAAGTACTGAAGTGAAAAACAATATCTTAAAGATATTTTTTTTTTCCTTTAGGCGTTAAAATATTACTTTTATACAGGAAATTTGTATAATCCAAAGAAATTTAATGGATCTGTCCTGTTTAGCAACGCTGATCCCAACTTCACATTTAATCTTGATCAATCCAGATCAAATCCATTTCTACTAGCATAAGTAAAAAATACGACTGTTTATGAATTTTTATGCTATGCTGTATTTTTCTGGGTTTTTCATTTTTTTTTTCTTTTATAATTTAAGAGTATCCATTATTTTTTTAAAGCTGTATTGGTATACATTTCTGAAAAATCATAGCTGCCCCTTTCTGTGAGAATGATACATATACATTTGTAATCAGGCCTGCAAATTTCTTTTTACAGAATAACCTACTTAAAAAACTAAAGTATATATATAGAAAACATCAATTTCCGCCAATAAAGTTGTCAAAAGAAAAGTAAAATACAAAATAATAGAAGAGCCCATTACCTTCCTCAACTAAAAACTCAGACAAAGCAATGACACGGAACACAATAGAACTCTGTGGGAACAAGGTTCGGAGAAAGTAGATATTGTTGTCCAACAATAGCTCACGCTTCCACCAGATGTATTCACAACGGGGAGGAATAAATTCTGTTTTTGTTTTAATTCCATCTTTTTATTCGATTTTATTTATTATGAGAGAAGACGAATAAATTAGTTTTACAACAAAACTAGCATTGATTCTAAAAAAAAAAAAAAAAAAATGGGGTGAAAAATTAAACCATTCTTAAGGCCATATGAGAGGGTAAGAATGACAGTTGAGTTGAGTCAAATTAGGTTGTATATATAATTTAAGTAGTTAATCCACTGTCATTAATCCCATTCCATAATATATACATCAGCAAATAATTTTAAAAATTAGTTTCTACTACACTTAATACGGCAACTATTGAAACACAGGATTCCCCGTCATAATTAATAATTATATTATATAATCTGATAAAAAAATCCCTTAATATATATATAGTATAATATAGGTAGAGCATAACAAAAAAAGAAACGAGTGGTAAAAAAAAAAAATAAAATAAATTAAAAAAAAAATCGGCTGCCCAATAAAGTTACGAATAAACCTTTTTTTTTTTTTAAATTCATAAATACTGGAATCTAGCGACTAATAATTCAGTCACTGTATTATAATCATAAACCAACTGCTTAAGTTGTTGCTTGGTCCTGGTGGGTGGTCTGAAGTGCTATCAAGTCCATATAAACCAGAACAGGTGGTTTATGGCCATACTACAAGAGAAACTTATAAAGTAATACTAATTATTTGACGTAGAATGTAGTGTTCTTCAATTTAATTGACTATAAATTATTCCCTATAATGTACCGTTAGGGAGTTATAGAAGAAAAATAACAAAAATTCTAATATGTTGTAATAAGTTATAATATTAAATTGAACAGAGCTCTTAGAAACCGTTTTAGGACCGCCAAAATTGCTTTTCCACGTTACGTATAAACTAATGAATAGCACTTAATCGTAATTTCAAAATGCCTCTAGAATAAAGCAGTATAAATATATAGATATATATATATATTTTTTTAAATATTTTAAATGGATTAAATTCTCGGTTTCCAGGGTACGAATACATATCACACTCCTCTATATGGCCTTATAGAATTGAAAATTCCAAAAGCTAATGTTAACTGTCACAGGAACACCTATCTCACAATCGAAGGGTTAATAGGAACGCAATTATTTGTGGACTGTGGGACAAACAGGAGGCTGGTGGGTGTAGGGAGCGAACATAGCTCGCATTAACATGCACAGAGCGGGCAACAGAACACCAATGGAATATTGTTTTAACTAAACGGGAATATAATTTAGCTCCCGAACGTATTTACATACCTCGAATGGACACATCTGCCCTAGACAGGACAGGGCAAATTATTCTGAAAACATCTCAGTTATTCCAGGTTAATATAAATTGCGTACCCTTGAATCGGTAGAAATTTACATGATTAACATTCATTACCTATACTATTTTAAAACAAAATTAAGCTTAATTAATTAGCTCTAAATTTATTATCATTTTGGATTATAAGAATTAAATGCTAAAGTTAAATTAGCCAAATGCTAGAGTATAACAAGTCCTTTTAAGAAAACTAAGTAATAAAAAAAATTGAATTAATTTTCATATCGTTAAGGAAAATTAATAATTTTTTAAAAAATAAATAATTACTTTTCATTTTGAAAGTACGAACTGAGCACCAAAAAAAAAAATCCATTAATCCATAGCGAAAAAATACATCATAAGACGAAAATTTAACATGCCTACAAAATTTTATAAAGTAAAAATATAATTAAGAAAATAATTAAATTATACAAAAATTAATTTAAAATATTCGTAATTACGTTGAACCTTATTAAAAGTTTCTGTTATATTGTAAACTATTACAATATCAAAATATACATTTATTTTAAACTTTCTAATAAAATTTATTTATTTAAATCGTAATATTGCTAAACTTAAAAAAACAATTATTTTCAGTTCAAATTATAACTTCAACACAAAATAAATAAAACATATAAGTATTATACGTTTTAAAAATATAAATACAATGACTTATTTATTTTATGACTTTTTTTTAATTAAAAAAAATATATAATTATTTTAAAATAAAAACTGACATATATTAATTTACAATTATAGAATTATTGAATTTATAATAACATTGTATTATTTATTGTATACATGATATCCTTTTTTTATTATATTATTATGTGTAGAATTATAGAAAATTATATGTAAATATTCTTTTTTTCCGCAAATATTTTAGGAAGTAAGTATTTTTAAAAATAAACTCCGTATATTAGTATAGATTAATAATTTACTAAATTAAAAAAAATAATTATTAAAATTAATCTTGACAGAAAAACTAACAAAAAAAATTATATAAAGTAGCCCCAAATTGATTACCAACCAGTGCTTCTGTATGCATTTGTACTAACGATAAAAAAAAACAGTCAAGTACGAAAAAAAATAAATTCAAAAACCACTGGTACTAACAGTTTCCCTCACTAAAAAATAAGCTTATACACACCATAGCACTCAGAGAAAAAAATCCAATATTCCAAGCAATAAATTAAATTTTTTTTAAAGGGGGATGAGGGATACGAAAAGTTGAAATACGGTTATGGTACTGGACAGTTGTTTTTATCCAAAAAGCCGAGAACGATAAATCTTCAGAAGCGACAAATAAGACGTAAAATTTGATTTAGGCTTGTGAGATATATGGGGTCTGAGTACGCGCTCGTGTAGAGCAATTGATATGTGAGTCCTTGCATGAAGGGGTACTCTAAGTTATACTCTGGATCTACCATCGCATTTCAATCATAATTCTTATATTCCAATAACGATATAAAATATATAAAAGAATAAAGTATTTTTATATTTTCTAAAATATTTAAAATGTGATAATAAATGTATAATCAACAACGAGTAAACTAATTTTGCAGAGGTACTCATCTTTATCTTATATAAACAACATTGTTGTAAAGTAGGATTGGGCAAATTTCACTATTTTTTTTTTTTTTTTAATGTGGTTTCCTGTTCTCCTCGCAATGACAAAAAGATAAAAACTGGATATGGGGCGTATAAATAATATGGGACCACAGGGCAGTTAACAGATATTTTTGCTTCAAAGAAATATTTTTTTAACAACAAAATATCTTTCAAATTCTTTAAATAAAATATACTTATATACAATAATCAAAATTATTATAAGTAGATTTTTAGTGAGAATTAGTTTGAATTAGTTAACTACGTTAGTTAAGTGTGTTTGAAGTATGCATAATGTTTTATTTTATTTTAATTATTTAGTACATCAAAATCTGTAACATCCAAACAAATGTTGAAAATCACTTGTAATAGACTTACAATATACGTTTTTTTCATTATTACAAATTGCAATTTAGAACATTCTCTGGACCAAGATAGTCTAACTAGCCTAACCTTAAAGTATGTGGAATGTAATTTACTTAGAGAAATTGTTTTTTTTAGAGTTACATATAAATTGATTCAATATAATCGGAAAAACTTGTTTGTAAATGTTATTTTGAATGTTTTATTAAATAAAACCTAGCAAATATTTGTTAAAGCCCCGCGCTTGCAAAATTCGACGCAGATTTCACTGATTAAAATTGTAAAATGATTAATTGACCTACGTATATCAAAATAGCTACTAAATCTGCAACCATAATTTAAACACAATTCTCCAAGGAATTTTTTCTGACAAGCCATTTAGAAACCGAACTAACGATATGCTTATGCCTTATTTTCTAACATTTTGCACAAATACAGAAAAATAATTTGTTTCTAAATAAATGAATCAATTAACAGGTATTTTATGTATTAAATATGAAATTTTTACTTTTATTTGAAATTTCGGCCATTACAATACAGTTTAGGGGAATTAACGCTAATAAACAAAAGATGAACAGTATTAAAACTTCTGATCTTCAGATCTGGCTTTCCGTTAATAAACGGTATGACACCGTGAAATAACGGAATTATAATACCTTAATTATAAAGTTAATAAGGTCAGCAACTTCTTCTGATTTAAAGATTCATGAGATAAGTATGAATAATTATGAAAGATACTTCGAATCAACGTTGAAGGCAAAAGGTATCAGCTTTCTTGAAAGGGGTCCTTTTCACGTAGATTTATTAATGTCAACATTGCAATCCATTTAACGTATTTACGATTAAAGTAATTAAATTTAATATAGTAATATATTTTTTATCATTTACAATAAAATTTTATATAACAGGAATAATTGTAATAAAAACTAAATAAAAAGCCATATATGTATAGAAAAGGAGTTAAGAAGCTCAAATCGAAACTTAGCGAATAAGTACTTTAGTTTAGTTTAAGTGAATGCATCATCATGAGTTCATTTTCTTTGGAGAGAGAAGAGGGACAAAGTTGGAAAACACTAAGTGTAGAAACTAAAAA
>NW_027107167.1:319881-328377 GCF_000696795.3 Halyomorpha halys
ATATTTTAAATGTTTACTTATTGCTATTTACAACTGTACATTTTAATACATTTAGTAAATCTGATCTCAGTCAAATTGAAGTGTTACAGGCGTGTAGAGAAACTACCCATTGGTAGCACTCTAAAATTTTTAATTAAACCTGCGAAATAATTATATAATATGGAAATTAAAGACAAATCCAGTCGAAAGCCCAATTGGCCGAAACAGGGCAGTATTACATCATGTAAAGACTTAAGGGTTATGTTATTTTTTTCGAGATCTGTACTGACTAGATTTTAACGCGAAACTGCTATCTAGACTGCCAACTTTTATTATTTTTATTGCGCTGGCAATAAAAATAATAAAAGTTCCTAAGGTTAATTTTGGATGCATTCAGAAATTATAAAATGCAGCTGAATATTGTTGAGGGAGCATCGGGAAATATATTCAATTTTATCTTGGAGAGAAAATAAGTATGTACCTCATAACCTTAATGTTTTTTCTCGATTGTTTGTCCTCAAATAATAAAATTAAAATATTCGGAAAGCAAATTAAAAGTAGTTCAACTTATTTATTTTATGGGTCATGGGGGTATCTAGAAGTTAATACTTATAGATCCAATTTTATGTATATAAAAAATAATAACTTCTAAAATAAATAATTATTCAAATAAAACTTCTACCAACTTAGTACACTATTCTTTTAAAATGAAATAAACCAAAAACCAAATTTCATTTAGATTTTAATTAAATTATTACCAATCTTTCTTCCCACAACCATAAAAATACACTAAAGAAACGGCCTGCTAACTATTCTAGGAGATATTGGGACTATTTTGGAACAAACAATTACACAGTCATCACACATTAATAATAGAGTACTAAAAAAAAATCAAGAATACATTGTACAAAAAAAAAGTAAATCCCGAGTATAAAAGTCCTTTGAAAGGTGGCTGGAGGTAATACAACGCTTGGGTATTCGATACCTAGGTGGAGATGAAAGTAGCAAAGGGCATATCTGAAAAGGCAAAGCCCCTGCTGCTAATCCGAAGGACCTGCGAACAATGGGGCCCTTCCTCGAACCAGGCCCCTGGGGCGTCCATCCATCACATAGGAAGGGAGGTTACAATTGGTGTAGTCTGTGAATTGTAGGACTAAGGAGTTATAATCCATCATTAGTCCAAGCTAATAAAGCATTCTAGACTTAAAATATTTCTTCAATGAAGGCAATTTATATAAAAGTATACAAATATATCAAACGTAAGATGAAATCGAACTTCAGAGATTGAAGTACAAAATTGAAAACATAAAATGAAAAACAAAAAATAATATCCCAAAATTATCTAGAAATCAGTAGTTGGTAAATATGTTCTGTTCTCTGACTAAGGATTATAAAAGGATGTGATGTTGTCAGGTATTTATGTTCAACCCCCAGGCATCCAAGCCCCTCAATCTTACACCATGTGAAGGCTCTTTGAAGAGGCTGGGTAAACCCCAAAGGGTTTTCCGAATCACTCCACAGCTGATCCTAACACAAAACTAATTAGTAAACTTTTTGATATAATTACGATTAACGTTAACAAATAATATACAAGTATGGTTTGTTTTATTGTATGTTTAAATAAAAATAATGTTAGAAAATTCCATAGAACCAAGATAAACTATTTAAGAACCGTGAGATTGATAAGGTAGGTCTGGAGAAGTCGCGGGGATAAAAGAACACAGGAGGTTCCAGCGAAGCTAAAGCCCACCACTTTTCTTTGGAAGACCGATTTGACACGCACTCAAGTACAAACCGATTTTCGTGGGAGGCGCCTCCACAATTGCCTTCAGTTAAAAAAAAAAATACTAAGAAAAAATATCACTTTAGCTCCTCTTGAGTCATAATTACTTTCTTTATTCCAAAGTCATTTAATATAATTCTCATTTAACACGAATTAGCAAAATCAAAAGTGCCCAAAATCGCAGAAAGTGTTTAATAGTTTAAGTCAGTACCAAGTTACAGGTATTTTATAGTAACGGATTTCATTATAAATCATCAAATTAGCAATAATAATGAAGAAATGTAGGCTAACTTAATTTAACCTAATTTATTAATGTCTGTATGATAATTAATAACAATTTAAATTGTTCAAATTAAAATAATTAAACCTTACATTTAAATTGACTGAATCATATGCTTTGTTACAATCTTTAGTCGTGGCAATGACGTCCTATCACAAAAAAGTAGTTTAATAGAATGTTTTAAGAAAAATCGGGAAAATGAATAGTGTTATAAAAAAGGATCTGTATGTTAAAAATAATTTTAATAAAATTAATAAAAAGTTATAACACAAAATAGGAATACATATTTTAAAATTTAGTATTAATACAGAGGATAAAATTAAGTTAGTAAAGTATGGGATAAATCTTGTTTTCTACCATAGTTGGATTACATAACCATGTATGAACTAATAATATATATAAATATTATACAAAGAAATAATGTTTTAATAAATAATTGTAGGTAAAAAAACAGATAAAATTGTAACAGAAAAAAACAGCTTTATCCCAGTATTTTCAGAAAATACCGGGTCAGTTCATTGGTTACAAATAAATAGTTTTCTGCTACTTTTGTAGCTTCCTAGACTGACAAATGATATTGAAATAAATTATTTGTAACAGCTGCGATACCCAGAACAAATAAAGACATAAAAGGTTTAAATAAATATGCACGATCATAAAAAAAATAAACAAGATCATTTCATACGACATTTAATGATGTTTAATTATAGTAATAAAGCAGGATAATATTACGATAATCACAAATACCTCTTTTTTTAGGGCACCCTAAAAGGAGAAAGAGAGAAAATTTATGCCAGCGAGTCAGTTGCCGTGGAATAAATTGCAGTTAGGGACGGGATGAAATTAATCGGATTGGTCGGGCCAGCAGGTGCTCCACAGCAACCTGCTCGTGGTAGACCATTAGGTAGTCCATGTAGGGAAACAGATGGGTCGGGTACCCATATTATTTGGTTCCTGTTATATTAAGTACAAGTATGCATAATCAAAAGGGACGCGCATTTCTATTTCCTAGTAAATATTATTTTAACAATCATCATACAAGCATTCCTTTAAAAAAAAATTAAAAATTTACCGATCATAGTTTTGTCAAAATCACAAAAAAGTAAATAAATATACAGTTGATAACTTCAAAAATATTATTAAAAAAAATATATACAAAGATTATAAAATGCAAAGTACATGAGAACCAGAAATAAAAAAAAAAAATATGATACCCAGAATGTTTTTCGATCTTTAAACGAAATTATAACCTATATTTTTTTCATAATATAAATCATAAATTTTTTTAGTTGGTTTTGATATGAAAATTATTACATAAAAAAAAAAAAAAAAAAAATGAGAAATGATTAAAAATACTAAAGTAGAATAAAAAATAAAACTGATATAAATGAAATAGTAATACGGGGGACAATAAAATACATTATAAATGGAATAAAATTAATATGAAAAGGTTAAAACTTATAATAACAGTGCTGCTTAATCAACAATATACAAATTTAAAAAATGGAAAAATCGGATTCATAAGTATTCATTATTTTTTTTTTGGTTGGTCTGCAAATGAATTTAAGACAAAAATTCACCAACATAAAATAGAATAAAACAGTGTTGGACGCGGTGAAGGATTGCGGCTAAAATTATTTCAATTATAGAGTACAAGAAATTGAAGACTGATTTAGAAAAAATACAATACCCCGTTAGAGAAATGAGAAAAAAAAAAGGAAAATTTCTCGCAAAGTTTAAAACTAAAAAAGGATTTTAGACTTTTTTTACGATTTTTCTAGCGCAATTCCCACAAGAATCCAATTGGACACCTGTATAAGAAAGAAAGATCGAACTTTCATTTAATTCAGTTTCTTTTCGTATGACGCAGGAATACCCACAAATTTAAAGTAAAAAAAAAAAATAGAGCAAGCATTCTGTTAAGATGATATGATATAATTAAGATAAAAAATAATTATGTTTTAATAAAAAATAGTCGATAAGCAATATCTACGAAAATAAAAGTAAAAAAAAAAAAAAAAAAAAAAAAAAAAAAAAAGAAAGCCAAGCACTATTTAAAAACATACTTGACTCCCCTCTAGAATTTCCTGATACGATCTAAGTCTAACTATGTAGAGGAGTTTCGCTCTATTTCGAACTTTTAGTTGGTCCACGAATTCATTATCAATAATTACTTATTAATGCTAATTAATTAGTGTATTGAATATCTTTTAATGCTACTGACGCCGTACTCATTCCTCAAGCCGCAAACCAATAAGTCGGACTTAGACTAAGCTCGGGAGGGGAGGGGGGAGTACATGTTCTATATTGGCCTACTGCCCGCGGGGGATATTAAAATCCCTGACTAGGATGGAGATAGGGGCAAGAACATGCTAATGACCGAGCAACCCCCTCCAGCCTTTTATATTAGATTCCACCCCAGCAAATCCCCAATTAATCCCTACCCCCACCCCATCCTATATAAATAGGGTTCCCTCTATTTGTAACCTCTCTAGGAAGAAGGATTATCTCCTTTCGGGGGGAACGAAGTGTTACATCAGGATGATTTTGCAACAATTTTTAACATCTTCATTAAAAATGTTAATTTATCTTACGGAGATGAATTAGAAAATAGAATATATTTATACTGAAAGGATAGAACAAAAAAAATTCTACTTTAAATATGCTGATAATTTTTATTATTATAAATTTTTTATTTTAACACAAAAAAAATGGGCATTAGGAATTTAAATCAGAAAATTCATATAGCTATCGTTTTTTAAATGTTATAATCATTATTTTTGTTATTATTAGAAAGTTTCTAAACTTAGTTTTAAGCCTCTCAGTCAGAATTAGTTAACGAAGAAGAACTTTTTTTCGCCAATTCAAGCATTATAAGGACTTAATCTCACACATACATATGCATTCTTCACTTTAAATATAAGGTACGTAATCGAAATAAGGTCCATTAGCCATTTTTATTTCTTATTATGCATGTTTCTTATATGAGCCTGGATTTTCTTGGAGTATATAAGGTAAACATAATAATAAATGGAGTTTGTGATTGTCGTCGGAGTTGTACACAAGTGCTATTTACAGATAGCTGTGTATTTACCAATGTCTAATGTATTGTGATATGTAAATAGAGCTATAACTTTAAAATACTTGGAGTTAGATTAGGAATTAAAGGTCATTTAAAATGTCAATATGATTTTAATTTATTCTATAATCAACTTTCTTCCATATTTTTCGAAATATCACACTATGAAAAAAAAAAAAAATGAAAATATGTTTTACAAAAAATATTTAGCTAAAAAAGAAAAGAAATTCGACATGAAAGACCGATTAAACCGATAAAAAAGAAATATAATTTAAAGGATATAAACATAAAAAATTAATTAATAATGAATTAATTTTAAAAAATCGGCTAGAGAATTACTATGCCCACAAAAAAATGATTTTTTTCATAACAATCCATCGCAAAACTCACTTTATTTAACACGTTCAAATATAATTCAATCTTTATAAAGTACTTTGTCTGCCCTGATTTCTTTTTTTTTTTTAAGGCCTCTGTTCTTTAATCAACATTAACCACTCCCTAACCCCGGTCTTCCGACCAAAACGGTTCATTAAGTTTAGGAGATCAAGGGTCCTTAAAAATAATGAACAATGACAACATAATTAAAAATGAAAGAAGCGGGATTACAACTTTTATCTCCTAAATAATTCAGTAATCATCACGAAAACTTTTTTATATATCTATTTTAAATAGATCTTACTTTTAAAATTTATTATACAATTGAATGTAAAATTATTTAGCAGAACAAGAAAATTTAGCTTTCAATGATTTATATATTTAAAAATATTATTATTGTATAAGCATTGAGTCGATATTTATAAAACCAAATTTAATAAATGGATAATTACCAGTATTATTTTTTTAAAAAAATATACATTTGAAACAGATTTTAAAACAAGAATTTGATTTAAGAAAAAGATTTTTATTTGGGTTTAATTGGTGTAATTTGCTCGGATGGAAATTGTGTGAAAACGCTTGTGTGCTTGCTGTCTTTATCAGTGCTTTTATCCTAGCAGCGCTTATCAGGCTGATAGTGTAGCATCAACTTACAGTGTGGGATGACTGCCGTAGTGTTTCAGTTCAAAGCCTATCTCTAATATCGAAAATTAAAAAAAACAAAAACTTTATCAATTTTTTTTTTTAAATCATTAAAAAGTAATAGTTCAAGTGAGTTTAGTATTCAGTTGAAATTAATTTTAACATTAAAAGTATTTTACTGTTATATTTGAATAACACTCCAGTAAGTCATAATATAATCGGTTCAATAATACTATAATTGTTAATTTTTTGTCACATTTTATACTACACCGGTATAAAAACAGTGATTTACAATAGCGTCTTTATGAATTATTAAGATTTTTCGGATACGCTTATTTGGTTTTAAATTATTATTATATAATATACATCATGCATGTTCCTATTTTGTTTATCATTTAACTATTCTGGATATAAAGAGGTGAAGTTTACCCATTTTTTAAAAATAAATAATCCAGTTTAAAAAAGTTAAACAAAAAGTTATGGTAATTTTCATTCATTTTATAATTTGAAAGATACTCGACGAAATTATGAAGAACGTATTATTGTAGGATTAATAGTTGATGAATGCAATATGTAGAAAGATACCTAGATATTTCTTAATAACAGTAGAAAAAAAAAAACAGAAATAATAATGCAATCGTTTTGCGCCACTTGCAAGATTATCAGGGATAACAACGAGAATATACAAATTTATTTTCATTGTATCTTGTTCTCATTTAACTCTAATAGTGCCCAAGTGAAAAGAAACGTTAATTTTTTTTTTATACATTTATTGATATTTACAACTGTATAAAAATACAACAAGCTACTTTGAAGTAAGATAGTAGTAGGACTCTAAGAAAAGTTAATTACTTACAGTTTTTCTGCTATTTTAGCACATTTCTTGATCGCCACCCGGTCTACTGTAATGAATCACGTAAATATTCCCATAATAGATTTAATATGAGCCAAAAAACATTGATAGTTTATGAAAAAGTAATATTTCCTATTACATTATATTGTTTTTTAAGAACGCATATGAAATTAATTTTTGTTAAATATGTTACGCGAGAAGAAAAGTTTAAAAGTTAAAATCAATTCTATTAGTGGAAAATTCATTTGTAACACCACTTTTTTTAAGAATTCAGGAAACTTATTCTATTTTTTGCCATTGCTATGTTATGTCGCCTTGTAAAATGTATTTAAAGCAAAAAGAGGAAACTTAAATTTAAAAAAATAAGTTAAATTAATAAATTAAGACACATTGAAGAAGTGGCTAATATTGCGAAACGGTATGATTTATTTTATTAAACGACATACTTAAACCAATTTAATTTCTCAATTGCTATTGAATCCTAAGACCATTTTTAATAATACCAGTCGAAACGTCAAGTGTTTGGTTTTTGGAGACTAGATTGTGTGAGTTTCGGCTCTTTTTTATTAATTTATTGATATATATTGTGATTATGATTTTATTTCACTCGGACTAAGATTTAAATTTATTTTAACTTTGTTAAATAAAAAGTTAAGTATGACATAGATTATTGCTCTAATACATAAAAAAGGCCGTGAGACAAGCTTTGTTTAATCCCTGTCTTATTAAAAGTAATTGATTGTTTAATATGTCATTCTATATCGTCACTAAGCCAATTTACGTAAAAACAAAAAAACAGTATAACATACCAGTTGATAAAAACCAATAAAAAGAATCCACAAGCATTGCTCGACCTTTGAAATGATAGCATGTTGTCATGAAACAAATTTCAACACGTGCTACGGATCTTATAAAAACGACACGAAAGGGGAATAAAAGGACACAGGAAACTATATAAATTAGCGGATGAAGCGTCCTAATATTCCTAAACTAAATACACGGCAGCCACAAAGAAGCACATGTCTTTTCTTAGTCCACCTGTGCCTTGGAAATGGCTTCCGAGCGACATATGCGCTCAATTGTAGTAAGAATGGACGGGAAATTGTTGCCAACATTTCATCTTCAATTACATCATGCTTGAAGACCTGGATCAAATAATTTTGTGTTTAAGTATTAATTAGAAAAAATGTGTTGATTAGAGATAGCGCAAATTTTTAGTAATAATTCGCATGATTGAACAAACAAGTTCCTGCAACAAAGCTTATATACTCTGGAGTTGCACACGATTTGGCCTAAACGTCAGTTAAGAAGATAAATCAATCAAATATATTGTGTATGTAAAATATGTATTCCTATATATCATAAACTATTTTTTTTTCAGTTTAAATATTCTCTCCGACTGACTAAAAAATAAAATATATAATAAAATATAACTTAATATGAACAATATGCAACATGGTATATAATATATACAATACAAAAAAGAGAGAAAGATTAATAATAAA